>NW_007728362.1:311033-312099 GCF_000696425.1 Galeopterus variegatus
AGGAAACAATCAACAGAGTGAAAAGACAACCTACAGAATGGGAGAAAATATCTGCAAACTAAGTATCTGGCAAGGATTAATATCCAGAATATACAGAGAATTAATATCCAGAATATACAAAGAGCTCAAACAACTTTACAGCAAAAACCCCTCAAATAATGCCATTAAACAATGGACAAATGAGGTGAATCTACACTTCTCAAAGGAGGACATACAAATGACTAATAAGTATATGAAAATAATGCTCTATGTCACTAATCACAAAGGAAATGAAAATCAAAATCCCTTTGAGATATCGCATCATTCCAGTCAGACTGGCTATTATAAAAGATAATAACAAATGTTGGCAAGGATATGGAGAAAAGGGAACACTTCTGCACTGTTGGTGGGACTGTAAATTAATACAGCCATTATGGAGAACAGTATGGAAGTTCTCCAGACAACTACAGATACAACTTCCATATGATCCAGCAATCCCAGTACTAGGGATATATCCAGAAGACTGGAAATCATCACGTCAAAGGGATACATGCACTCCCATGTTTATTGCAGCTGTATTTACAGTAGCCAGGCAATGGAACCAACCTAAATGTTCATTGATGGTTGACTGGGTAAGGAAAATGTGGTATATATACACAAAGAAATATTACTCAGTCATAAAAAAANGAATGTTGAATTTTGGAGGCATTACACTTCCTGACTTCAGATTATATTACAAATCTACATTACCAAACCAGCATGGTACTGGCATAAAAGCAGACACTTGGACTGATGGAACAGAATAGAGAACCCAAAATCAACCCACACATTTACAGCCACCTGATTTTCAATGAGGGTACCAAGAACATACATTGGGGAAAAGACAGCCTCTTCAATAAATGATTCTGGAGAAACTGGATATCCACATGTAGAAAAATGAAATTTCATGAGTAACAGTGAAAAGCATAGACAACAAACGAAAAAAAAAAAACAAATGGGATTATATCAAATTTCAAAGCCTTTATGCAGCAAAGGAAACAATCAACAGAGTGAAAAGACAACCTACAGAATGGGAGAAAATATCTGC
>NW_007728362.1:313317-313903 GCF_000696425.1 Galeopterus variegatus
AATTGGCCAGAAATGACTGTTTGAAAAAAAGAAATCAGGCTGAGTCTTCCATGGTTTAAGATTTTAAATTAGAAGAAAACAAGAACTTGTCCACATAAGAAGTAAAGAAGAAAATACAGCATCATGAGATATTTAATAAACCAGTCTTAAACACCAAACTGAATAGCATAGACAAAGGTACTATAAGTGATCTATTCTTTCATGAATTTAAAATATTTCCCCAGAGTGGGCATCCTTGTTTAGTTTGCCCATTCTCACCACTCCTATTCGACATAATATTGGAAGTACTAGCCAGAGCAATCAGAGAAGAGAAGGAAATAAAGGGCATCCAGATTGGGAAAGAAGAAGTCAAGCTATCTCTGTTTGCAGATGACATGATCCTATATATCGAACAGCCCAAAGCCTCTACAAAAAAACTCTTGCAGTTGATAAATGATTTCAGTGCAATAGCAGGATACAAAATCAACACACAAAAATCAGTAGCATTTCTTTTATCAGACACAATGATCAATGGAATAGAATAGCGAATCCAGAAATCAACCCACACACTTACTGCCATCTGACCTTTGACAAAGGCACCAAGCCT
>NW_007728363.1:0-44356 GCF_000696425.1 Galeopterus variegatus
GGGCTGGGGGTGACTCACAGAGCTCACAGAGTTGGGCCGGTCCGGCGCGTTTCACTCCGTTTCTGCGCCAGTTCTGCTGGCTTTCGTGGCCTTTGTTGTCTGGGCTGCTCGTTCGTTCGCGCAGCCTGGCTTGGGTGCTCTCAGGAGTCCTCTTCTGTGTCGGCCCCAAAACCTCGAACCTGCTGCCACTTGTTTGTTGATGTAGGATCGTTGTTGAAAGAATTATTCACCTTTTGTTGCTCTTGGAAATGCAATTAATACTCTGGTATCACAGCGCACAGCTCTCAGGATCGCGCTGTCTCCTGGCACGGCTGCTCCAGACCCGTCGCCATCTTCCAAAGGAGAATCCTTTGGTTACTTCTAAACTGGGAGAGCTTCCTATGGGGACCAGCACTTAAGCCCTGTGGTTGAGCTAAATTGCTGCTTGGCTGCTGATTCCTCAAGGAAGGCTTTTTGTGCAGCTCGGGGTTTAACTGTTGACCTTGTAAGCATTTCTGCGTCTTGTGAGATCTGGTACACCTGAGTTATGTGGAAACTCTAGTCTGGGCCTGAGTCTCTTCAGCAAACTGTACCCCCTGCAGTTCTATATTCCTGACCAATCTCCACTGAATGGGTCTGTGCTGTTTGGAGAGGAGATCAGCTGTCCATGCTGTGCCCCAATGTTTCCCCAGTGGGCCAGTCTCCTCCACCTCCTGCATTCCAAACACTTCCCATAGGGCTGTGCACCGGGCCCTTGTGATGACTCACCGGCCTCTGAGTGGCTCCTTTTTTCAGTCGTTTGTGGCCACTTGCCCCTACATGGGTCCATGGGAAGCCTGTTAGTGGTCTTGCTGGCCTGGCGGCCACCAAGGCCATTTTCTCCCCTACAGCCTCTAAGCAACTTCACATGACAGGCACAGCTGCAGCTTTTGCCAGCTCTTGCTTTCTGTGCTCACCAGAGCCAGCCTTGAAATGGTCAGGGCTCAAAACAGTTGGAGTGATCCTTTCTTTCTTTCATTGTGGCTTCTCCTGCCCTCATGAACTCTGTAGATCTCTCCTCTTCTTCCCCTGAGCTCTAGTGGTCCCAGCTTGGCAGTTTATTGCTTATTAATAGCTGTTAATTGGTTGATTGTAGAGAATTTGATTCTGGGGAAACTGTCTATTCAGCCTTCTTGATCAGAAGTCCCAGGACAAGTTCTTAAACATAGAAATACTGGTTCTAAATAGTATAATCATTTTTAATGCTCTTGACACGTCGCCAATGCTCTAAAAAAGGCTACCAATTTGTATTCCTACCAGCAGTGTATAAGAATATTCATTTACACTTAATGTAGAAGTTTTAATCTTATCGCCTTTGTTTTTATGTGTGTCATATATTCTATTTATTTTTCTATACTTTATTCCACTAATTTTCAGCCAAATTAATTACACAAACACACACACACACACAATCTATAGTCTATTTTAACTTGAGACAAATTTTAAGTTTATATTGGATGCCTGACTAGAGGTAAAATATGTGAATTTGTTTTTCTTATTTAAATTGTCTGCTGGAAGGGCTCTTTCATCAGTATATTTGTCAGATAATGTTAGTGTCATGTAGGTATCACCAGCCTAATCTAGTTGGTGTTTTAAAACACACTATTTCTTTTTCCCAAACATTACGTCGAGTGTTTTTATCTAAAAGAAGAAATTGAGAAGCCTGATTAATAATAGATTTGAACTCTGAATCATATTCAGAGTTTGCAAAACCTTGCATAAATGTCAACTTGTGAGGAGTTAAACAAACTGTACAACTTTTATGAAAATGATGGTAAATCAAGTACAAGTACCAAAACACTTTTACAAATTTACGTTCTCCAATATGGTGCTGTAAATTTTATTTCTTGTGAGGAGAAAGGTATGTGAGGAAGAACAATTGCTTCTATTGGAATCAGGCATTATCAAAAAGTAATGCATCTCTATCAAGCACATGAGATAAAATTTTTGGAATCCGTTTTCAATGCCAAACAGCAGATGTGAAGCATAAGTTGTTTTCTAATGCAGGAACCATAATGGTTAAGGTGCCTCCATTCTCAGCACTTTTCCCAGGACCCCCTGTCCTCAAACCCTAAAATCAGTCTACTAGATTGTTTCCCCCTTGTGTAGACACTAACATTGCAAGAACACTCTTTTCTGTTATGTTATAACTCATTTATTTTTAATTTCCACAGTTAACACTTATTAAAACACATCATCACTGTTAATCTTGGATGCACAAGCATATGCTTAGAATTCCGTTCCACTTAAAAAAAGAAACTAAAATTCTGTAATAGAAATGAACACACAAATACTCATTTGGACTAACTGTACAGAAATCAAAAAGATTAGACGGCACCATCAAAGGTACTTTAAATACCAGACTTACTCATTTAACAACTATTCCTGGTCCAGGCACTGAGGAATTTCGGGATGAAGAAGACAATCATGCTCTTTGAACTCATGAAATTTACAATCTAGAGGATAAAGAGAGTAAAAAATTCCTACATTATTCTTACCACCATCACCGTCACCATCATCAGTGTTGTAGGTGCTTTGAATTCATCTAAAGAAAACTGATTTTTCAAAAATTAAGTTACCATTGTTTTGGACAGAGAGTGCGGTTACCTTAGAGAAAGAGAAGGAAAGAGATAGAGAGGGAGTTCTAACTGGGTTCAAGAGGATAACTGAGGAGTAGAGCAGAAAGAGAATAAAGAAAGGAATTAGAGGAAAGAAATGGCATAGTGGGGGAAGCATTTACAGCACCACCACGGAGATTTTAGAGATGGCCAACATTCAGGGCAAGATGGGGAGGGAAGGGACCAAGATTTACTGGGCACTCAGTACTGTGCCAGACACCATACTAAGATGTTTCCAGACAATATTTCATATAATTTTAGAAACATAACCTCATCTAATTCTGGAAAGCAAGTAATACTGTCTTCCTCTTTTACAAATGATGAAACTGAAAGGTAGGAGATTAAGTTACTTGCCCAGTACTACACAGCTAATAAGTGGTAGAGCTCAGATTCAAACCTGGGACTGTCTAATGCCCAAACCACATGCTCAACTGCTTAACACTATTGCCTTTCCAAAAGATAAAATACATGGAAAGATATGACCAGTCCTGTGCTACCTCCATCTTATTCTGCCTCTTTTTAGGCAAAACTATCTCATTAGGGAGTATAATCTACAAAGCTAGTGTATGTGTCCCTGTTATTTAGAGGTCCATGTTAGCACCTTCATATTCCATCTAAAACTGTCCAATTTGAAGAGACAACGTGGCAAGAATATGATCTATAGACATTAGGTTAGGTTTATGTGTTTGGTCACCTGGAGTGAGAGCTGGGAACCAATACAAGGGACATTTTCTAGGCTGATGGAGATAAGCAATCAGTCCTTAAGACAGTAGAAGCTGAACAACATTGGAATGTCCAGATTTATAGCAACAGGAATGACAAAATCTTGAACTGCTGGGTCCAAAACTCATCACTAACTATGAATAAGTAGGAGAGAGAGAAAAAGAACAACTTATCTTCCAAATGGATTGCTCAAGACTCACTTGCATATTGGGGGACTGAGCTCCAGAAAAATTAGAGCAAATCTAAAAAATTATAAGTCTTGCATTCACTTAGACAAATCAACAAAATGCATTCTCTGAAAAAAATAAAAAGCATGGGGCCCTTCAAAAATTAGAAAAATACTACTGTCAAGATTATCATAAAAATTAAATTCCAAATATAAATAATAATAATTTTTGTTGTCAACAATAAATCTTGTTGGAAGACAAAAACTTACAATGACATTTTAGGGGTTTTAAGTTCTTATAAGGAAAAATGACTTTTTTGAAACATCAAGGTTTTACTGTTCTTTGCAGAGAGGGAGATCATACCAGAGGTAGAATCATAATTGAGTTTTGGAATAGATCTGGAGGGAGGGCAGAAAGGAAATCAAGGAGTAGCCTGGTGGAGAGCAATTACCTAACTGCGAAAGTATTCACAGTTCCAACGATGCTGTTTTAGAGACAGCTGGCCAACTGGTGAGGTGGTGAGGTGGGGGGAGAAAAGGAACCAGGATTTACTGGGTACTTAACACTATGCCAGACATTGTGCTGCGTTCTTTCCAGACATTATCTCATTTAATTTTCACAACAATTCTATAATACCTGAGAGTACTGTGTTACCTGGGGGTATTATCCCCAAGTTACCGACAAAGAAACAAAGATTAAAAGAACATAAGCAACTTGCACAACACCACAGAGGTATTCAGATTTTTCTTTACCCTAGTGCCCATGACTTTTCAACCAAACCACCCTGATTCAGGCCTCCTTACACTGAGAACATTCTCTGACATATGAAAAAAGACACCTGCACTCCCATGTTCATTGCAACGCTGTTTATAATAGCCAAGAGATGGAGTCAACCTACATGCCCATCAACAGATGAATGGATTAAAAACCCAGTGGTATATATACACAATTGAATACTATTCAGCAATAAAAATAAACGATATATCATTTGCAGCAACATGGATGGAACTGGAAACCATCATGTTAAGTGAAGTAAGTCAGGCACGGAAAGACAAATTACAAATTCTACATGATCTCACTCATGTGGAATCTAAAAAAACAAAAAGAAAAGTGGTTTTCACAGAAGCGGAGTATAGAATAATGATTACCATAGGTTGGGAAGGGAGGGGGTGAGAGCAAGGAGGAGAAGTGGTGGATTAACAGGTACAAAACTGTGCTATCTTCCCTAAGTGAACCGTTGAGCAGTATATGCATGTATTGAAACAACACACTGTACCTTACAAATATGTACATGTAAATGTCAATATTATTTTGAAAAAGAAAATCTAGAGTGCAAAATGAGATATGGATAATAAAGATATAATACAGGCATGCTTAAGAGCCATTTCAAATGATGAGAGCCAGATGGAAACCTATGTGTCTTGTTAAAGAATAGGTAGAATAAGGAACATCTTTTGTTCCATAGATGAATAAATCCTCAAATAAAAACAAGTGTCCATAAACAACACTGTCATAAACTCAAGGAAGTATGTGGATACCTTACTCTGTCACTTACTGTACCTCCTTCCACCACCACCCTGTTTGGGGCAGCTAGCAGCAAACCACTTTTACTCCTTAGGTTCTGCGGCCACCTTCTACAACAAGGACCTGGCTTCAAGTCCTGTTTTTTTCTGCCTGTTATTACATATGTGCCTGTTATTACACATATAATTACATATATGAGTGAGTTGCTTCACTAAGCGTCAGCTCCCTGAACCAAGTAGAAAGAATGCTCAAACTGGTCAAGCATAGAATCAAAGAATCCAGACAGAAAGTGTTAGTCCTGCCCAGCTCTCTGAGGCATCAGGAGGTGCACTATAGTCACTAGAAACTAGCACAGAGCTCAAGCAGCTAGAGAACAAGCACCCAGCAGTGGATGTGCCATGGCCAAAGCAGCTGGCTGTACAGAGGCTGCCAATGTAGAGTGACTGGGAGGATTCCACCATGGACAATAGTGCAGCTTTGCTCCTGGACTTGTGCATAGGTCCAGATGGGATCCAAAGCCCACGGACATGGAAAGGATGGTACATGGCCAAAACCTCAGCAATCAGGTCAGCAAGTAAAGAAATAGTCATGTGAGCAGTGGACACAAATACAAACCCAGACAGACTTCCGTGGTGTCATGCTGACCTTGACATGGACAGGAGAACACTAACTAGAGAATAAAGATGTTCAGTGAGGTAAAAAGAAAGCTAGCACTTATTGAGTGCCCGTTATGTGCCAGGCAGTTTGCTAAGCACTTTATGTACATTGGTTCCTTTAACTTTTCTTAACTGGATTTCACAGTAACATAAAGATGTAGGTACTATTATTTTTTCCTATTTTTATAGATTAGGGAGCTGAGGTGTTTAATACCTCAGGAAGGTGAAGCAACTCACTCATGGTCACATATGTAATAACAGGCAGAAAGAAACAGGACTTGAAGGCAGGTCCTTCTGATCCCAAAGCCCACAGCTTAAGATTTTATTACACGTGTGGGTCCCTTCAGTGCACCCAGTTAACTGGGAATGACTCACTTGTGGATTAGTCCTATGAGAAACTAGCACAGATGAAGATGATAACTTCACTGGATATACACATGCAAGACATCAATAAGAAAAAGTACACTTTGGGCCAGTCACAAAAAAAAAAAAAAAAAATGAGGATCCCAGTACAAGGGAACAGCTATTCTTTTGGCAGTGAGTTCACCTTGGCCACAAGTTGAAGATAAATTTGTTCACATTTGTATAAAAAGACATCCTATAACATCCAAGCATAAACTGACACATTATTACAGAGACTACTGAGCTACTGATTCCAGCTTCCAGGCTCTCCTTGGCTTGATTCACCACCATGTTGCTTAAATATGTTTCTGTGCACTGGGGTATCAATATCACAAAACATTAAATTGCTCTGAGCAAATAAATAATTTTGTCTATAAATTTGCCAAATAACAACAGACATTAAAGAGGTTTTTTAAAAATAAAGGTGTCAGGTCATTTCCTCAAGCCTTGGACTTCACGGGGGACCCTAACAAGGATGGATCATTCACAACTCCACCACCCCAACACATATGTGTTCAAGTACTCTGTATAGTAACGATGTTGATTTATTCATTTTTGAGCCTTGAACCGGGAGTACCAGGAGTCAACTGTCTAATCTAATCTTAGCCAGTCCATTTTACTGTTCCAGCATTAAATAATAGCACCAGAGTGAGTCTCTTCGTGCCTAACAGACCAAGGGCATTAAATATTAAATAAGTAAGACTTAACCCAGTGTTCTGCAACCCACTGCTTTATCATATTAAAATTGTTACTTCATTCCCCCTGAAGTTACCAAATAGAAAAAACAGCCTGTTCTTTATTATAAGCAATAACAATTTTTCCTCCCATTTAGAAATGCATGCCATTGCTCAGAATGAAGTTTTATTTCAAGAATTAGATCATCTTATACTCTAAAGCATAACTGTATTCTGGCTGCCTGTATTTTTCAGGAAATCACAATCCACTTTGAAAATTTACACACATTTGTCATTTTAGAAATAATTCTCTGCTTTGGCTTTTGAGGAAGTAAATGATTTTTCTAAAGACAGTGTCAAATAGCCCCGTAATTATTCCCATTTTGGTGTGCTAATCATTATCTTCCATTACCAGGCTACAGACACTGTCAGTTTTGAAAACAGCCACTTTATGGAAACTAAAATATAAGTCAGGAGGCAAGCAAGTTCTCAGTGGCATTTGCATGTGTCACTTTATTCTAGGTCGTACCTGAGGCATTTCTGCAGGATGGGCCTGCTTTTATCGGCTGCCAGGGGTATCGTGGGAAGACACTAGCACGCAAAGATCTAACTAAAAAAACACCACGGCTTCTGTTAAAACAGTTGGATGCCAAAAATTAAGCCACACAGACAACAGTTGTGTAAAACTCCAAATTAAATAGAAGATTATGTCTCTCTTAATAGAAGCCTCTCTCATTCTAGAACCAGCTGTTAAAGACATAGGTATATTTGGGGCCTGTTGGGAGTTCTACAGAAGAAACTCTTCAAACAAATACACTTTTGGAGGGGTGGGAGAAAGCAAGATTGGGAACAATAGTGTGCTGTTTAATGACTGAGGCTGAATATGCTTGCCTCTGGTTTTCTCTTATGTTTCTTCATAAAGCATTTTTTATGCTTTCCTGCTATTTTTGCAGTGGCTTTTTAAAAAAATATACTTAGGTTGCCAAACTAAAAAAGAATCTCTGCCACCATGTATTCTATTTAGTTGAAAGACAAGTTTCAACTATTCCATGTAGGAGAATGAGCCAGCAACCTGCCACAGAAGTCACATAACAAAAGGCTCCCTTCAGAGCCTGTCAATTTCCAGGCCCTGATGCTCTGTGACCAGATAAGTCGGTTGCCGACGCACCTGGGTCCTCCTGGGCTGCCAGCAAGGGTTGTCAGTATAACACATCAGGGACACAGCCACTGTGTTTACCTTTTAATAAGTACTTTGTTTTTATTACTTTTTCTTGTTTGTTCCCAGGGGTTCTAAGAAAGGGAGAGAAACAGTAATAACCAACTCACATAGGGTAGAGTCAGCTACATTTGGCTGAAGCAATTTGGAGTATGAAATCAGAGCTGGAATTTTTCAAACGGGGCAAATATTTAGGAGGCTACAAATGTGCTTTGCACAGGTTTCACTTCTCTCGTATGTCTCTGTACACTGAGCAATTCCCCGCTGTCCTATTTACTGACTATAAAAGGTGTAGTGGGGCAACAGATCCCAATGAGACTGTCCGCTGGATGCAAGCTCCTGACACCTTTTTGGGGTCAGATTTAGGTAAATCTAAGCAGGGCATGGACATGGGAAGAGACTCTTAAAAAAGCCAACTCAACTTTTAGATTCTTTCATCCCCTTTCAACCTCCTTCTATTCCTTATGCAAAGTGTAACAGTCTTCTTGGTTTCAAAACTGCTTCCTCACTTTTACTGACATTTTGAGGGCCTTCCTCTGATAAGTATACAGAAGCCCTCAAAAAACCACAGGTCCAAGGACCTCAGACCAGTTGGCAGACTCAACTGACTGGAACTGTAAGACCTGTTAGTGACACTATCCAGCTTGTTTAGACTCTGCTTCCCTCATAATACAGTTTTGAGGAAGGTATTCAAGATTCTAAAGTGAAGAGGGTACCTGGGACACTGGTGGTTATTGTCAGTACATTTTATGAAGCATACAAGGGCACCTCAAAAAGTTCACAGAAAAAAAGAACTAAAAGATAATACGAATCTTTCTGTAAACTTTTTGAATTATCCTCATATAAAATAGGCAATGATCTTTTCTATTTTAGGTTCCCATTAGTCAGTGCAGCAATGTGTACATGTATAAGGAAAAATACCTCTGGAGTGAGAAGATTAGCCCTGAACAACTATAAACTGAAATTTAATATTCAGAACAAAAAAACAAAGCACAATTATATATACTTACACTCACACATTCAGATTTCACCCCATTAAACTGCTAAACTCTTCAATGAAGAGATAAGTTTCATTTGTAATTAGCACCATTTATATACAGTTAACATCTAAAACCTGCTTGGCATAGTTTAGGATTTAAGCTATGATAAAACTTTTCCTTACATCTTTTTCACACCCTTAAATGTTAGCTTAAGAGAAGTTGTCTTTACGGGCTATTCAAATAATATAAGTATGTGGGCAGATTTCTGGGATGTCCATTCTGTTCCATTGGTCTGAGGGTCTGTTTTTATGCCAGTACCATGCTATTTTGGTTACTATAGTTTTGTAGTATAATTTGAGGTCAAGTAGTGTAATGCCTCTGGCTTTATTTTTTTGCTCAGGATTGCTTTGGCTATTCGGGTTCATTTGTTCTTCCCTATGAATGTTAGGATTGTTTTTTTCTATTTCTGTGAAAAACATCTTTGATATTTTGATGGGGATTGCATTGAAACTGTAGAATGCCTAGAGGAGTACAGACATTTTCACAATGTTGATTCTTCCAATCCAAGAGCATGGAATGTCTTTCCATCTTTTTGTGCCCTCTTCAATTTTCTTCAGCAGTGATTTGTAGTCCTCATTGTAGAGATCTTTCATCTCCTTGGGTAGATTTATTCATAGATATTTTATTTTTTTGGTGACTATTATAAATGGGCTTGCTTTCTTGATTCCTTTTACTGATAGTTCATTGCTGGATTACAGAAATGCTACTGACTTTTGCATGTAGATTTTGTATCCTGCAACTTTACTGAAATCATTTATCAGCTCCAAGGGTTTTTTTGTAGGGTCTTTAGGTTTTTCTATATATAGTGTTATTTCATATGTAAACAGGGGTGACTTGACATTGTCTTTTCAAATCCAGATACCCTTTATTTCTTTTTCTTTTTTGATTGCTCTAGCTAGTACTTACAATACTATGTTAAATAGGAGCGAAGAGAGTGGGCATCCTTGTCTTGTTCCCATTCTGAAAGAAATTGGTGGTGCTCATATATGGCTTTTATTATGTTGAGACACTTTCTTTCTATACCAGATTTTCTGAGAATCTTTATCATGAAGGGATGTTGAATTTTGTCAAATGCTTTTTCTGTGGTCTATCTAGGTAATCATATGGTTTTTGACCTTGATATTGTTGATGTGATGTATCACATTTATTGACTTGTGCATGTTGAACCATCCTTGGATCCCTGGAATGAATCCCACCTTATCATGGTGTATAATTATTTTGATGTGCTGCTGTATTCTATTTGCTAATACTTTGTTGAGGATATTTGCATCTATGTTCATCAAAGATATTGGCCTATAGCTTTTTGTTGTTGTTGTTGTTGTTGTTGTTGTTTTATATCTGTTTGGTTTTAATGTAAGGTGATGCTGGGCTCATAGAATGAGTTTGGGAGAATGGCCTCTGTTTCAATTCTTTTGGAATAGTTTGAAGAGTATTGCTCTTAATTCCTCTTTAAAGGTTTGGTAGAATTCAGCAGTGAAGCCATCTGGTCTTGGGCTTTTGTTTGTTGGGAGACTGCTGATTACTGCTTCAATATCACAGCTTGTTACTGATCTGTTCAGGTTTGCTGTTTCTTCTTGGTTCACTCTTGGTGGTTTGTATGTGTCCAGAAATTTACCCATTTCCTCCAGACTTTAAAATTTGTTGGCATATATTTGTCTATAATAGTCTCTAATGATTCTTTGTATTTCTGTGATATCATCTGTAATGTCTCCTCTTTCATTTCTTTTTTGTCATTTGTGTCTTCTCTCTTCTTTTTTAAGTTAGCCTAGCTAATGGTTTGTCTATTTTGTTTGCCTTCTCAAAAAACCAACCCTTTGCTTCATTTATCTTTTGTACCATTTCTTGGTTCTCTATTTCATTTGCTTCTGCTCTGATCTGAATTATTTCTTTCCATCTACTAATTTTGGAATTGGATTGTTCTTATTTTTCTAGTCCTTTGAGGTGTAGCATTAGGTTGTTTATTTGAAATCTTTCTATTCTTTTGGATGTATGCATTTATTGTAATAAACTCCCTCTTAGCACTACTTCTGCTGTATCACACAGGTTTTAGTATGATGTGTCTTTATTTTCATTCATTTCAATAAATTTTTTGATTTCCTATTTAATTTCTTCTTTGACCCTTAGGTTATTCAGGAACATGTTGTTTAATTTCCATTTAGTTGTATAGTTTCCACAATTTCTCATTACTGATTTCTAGTTTTAATCTGTTGTGGTCTAAGAAGATACTTGAAATGATTTCAGTTTTTTAGAATTTGTTGAGACTTGATTTGTGACCTAATATGTGGTCTATCCTGGAGAATATTCCATGTGCTTATGAGAAGAATGTATATTCTCAGTTGTTGGATAAAAAGTTTTGCAGATATCCACCAAGTCCAATTGGTTTAAAGTGTAATTTAAATCCTGTGTTTCTGTGTTGATTTGTTGCCTAGATGATCTGTCCAGTGCTGAGAAAGGAGTGTTCATGTCCCTCACTGTAATCATATTGGGGTCTATTCCTTTCTTTAGGTTTAATAGTATTTGCTTTATATATCTGGGTGCTGCAGTGTTGGGTACATATATATTGATGATTGTTATGTCTTCTTGCAGGATAAATCCCTATATCATTATGTAATGGCCTTTTTTGTCTCTTTTTGTGGTTTTTGGTTTAAGGTATGTTTCATCCAATATAAGCATAGCTGCTACTGCTTGTTTTTGGTTTTGATTTGTTTGAATATTTTTTGTATTAAGAATATTATTTGTTATAATTACATTAGATTCCTTCATGTATTTTAAATTAAATTCTATGACTTCCCTATCTGTATTTCTTAATCTTTAGTCTTCCTGCTAACATTTCAAAAGATGGCCTTGGATTTCAACATAATAGAAATGAATTAGGAGAACTAAAGAAAATGATTCCAGGATAGTTAATTCCAAAACGTACGTGCGCACACTCCAGATGACAGTGATAATGACAGTCAACAAAATAACTTATAATAGTACTTAATAGAGTGATGAGGTTCAATGTAGATGGTCCATAATGTCCCACCAGCAGTAAGAATTATCCTTACCCCTCACCTCCCACTTGGTTTAGCACAGTGATGAAGAGTGCAATTTAAAAGGCCCCTTTCAAGCAAAGGATGTCAATATGCACCCATGCTTATCTCAGGTCTTTTCAGAACTCTTTAGTCATCAAATTCACTTGGCAAAGGGAGCAGATGACTGTAATTGAGTTAGGTAGCACCAGGCCACTAGGGAAATGGAGCATCAGTAATCCCACAGTGGGAATCTAGTAATAGGGCCTCAACGTGCATCAAAGCTGGTTACAGCTGAAGAAGGGCCAAGAATTTCAAGCACTGAGAGCAGCATATAGGGGCTTATAGTGTATAAGAGTCCTAGGAAATAAAGTCAAAATATTCAAAGATCAATTTTATTCACCTAAAACAAAAACTTCAAGTTGGGCCGGCCCGGTGGCGCACTGGAGAGTGTGCCGCTTGGGAGTGTGGCGGCGCTCCCGCCGAGGGTTCGGATCCCATGTGGAGACCGGTTCCTGCTCACTGGCTGAGCGCAGTGCGGGCGCAACACCGAGGGTTGTGATCCCGTTGCCAGTCCCCGGTACGGGCGTGACACCGAGGGTTGCGATCCCGTTACCGGTCAGTAAAAAAGACAAAAAGGGGCCAGCCCAGTGGTGCACTGGAGAGTGCACCGCTTGGGAGCGCGGCGGCACTCCCACCGAGGGTTCGGATCCCATGTGGAGACCGGTTCCTGCTCACTGGCTGAGCGCAGTGCGGGCGCAACACCGAGGGTTGTGATCCCGTTGCCAGTCCCCGGTACGGGCGTGACACCGAGGGTTGCGATCCCGTTACCGGTCAGTAAAAAAGACAAAAAGGAAAAAAAAACTTCAAGTTAATAACAATGAAACTGTACACATTAATTTCCTCAGTTGGTTCTCCCCAAAATCCATTGTGTATGATTTTATTTATTTTATTTATGTGGCGGCTAAGACAAGAAAATTTCACTAAGGTGTCAACAATCATAAAACATTTAACTTGCAATGTAGGGAATCACAGTCAGACCTATAGGTTACAAGACCAGGGCCGGCCCGGTGGCGCACTGGATAGTGCGCCGCTTGGGAAGCGCGGCGGCGCTAAAAAAAAAAAAAAAAAAAAAAAAAAAAAAAAAAAAAAAAAAAAAAAAAAAAAAAAAAAAAAAAAAAAAAAAAAAAAAAAAAAAAAAAAAAAAAAAAACAAAAAAAAAAACAAGACCAGTCAACTCTACAACCTCACTGATGATTCTGTAGCCCTCCTTCTCTGGCTGAACTATTGGTTCTCAGTTTCTCAGAAACTTTGCCATATCTAAAACCTTGATTCATACAGAATTAACAAAACCTTTTCTCCCAAGAGCTCTGTGGAAATTTGAGAACATGCAGCTTCTTTGGTGAAAATGCTTCTTAATTTTGCCCCTCAATATGTCTTTGATTGTCCACTTCTTTTTTTTTTTTTTTTCCTTTTTTGTCTTTTTTACTGACCGGTCTGTATGTGGGATCCGAACCCTGGGTGGGAGTGCCGCTGCGCTCCCAAGCGGCACACTGTAGCAGTGCGCCACCGGGCTGGCCCCACATTTCTTTTATTTTAGTAAAAATTTTTTAGCAAAATATAATTAATTGTATGTATCTGTGGGGTACCACATTGAATATTAATACTTGTATGCAATACGTGATGCTCAGATCAGGATAATTAGTATACTCAACATTGCACGATGTAGTCATTTTTTGTGGCCCTTTACCAATTTCTCACTATCCCCCCTCCCCTTGCCCCTTTCCCATCTCTGGTAATCTCAGCTCTGTTCTCTCCCTTGGAAAGTTCAACAAAGATACACTACATTTCAGCAGTCTTTACATTAGAGTCTTCCCATTAAAACTCATATTTAATTAAGTTTGGGGATGCTTTGGAAAATATGTATACTTGAAAGTTGTTAAGTTGGCTTGAGGTTGCATTATGATTAACTGCAGGAACAATTATATTGGAGAGATTAAATCCAGTACATGATGTAACCTTTTATGTAGCAGTAGTAACAATACTTATAAATCATTATATAGAACAAGGCTTTTCTATAAGGACACATATAGAACAAGCCACAAGATTTAACATTAAGTGATTAAGCAGTGTACATAACTATGTATAGTGTGCCAGTTTTTTTTTCTTAAATAAAAGAATACAGATACATATAAAAAAACGTCAAACATCTATAAAACAATGAATCACCTGTCTAAGGATCAGAATTTTATCAACCTCAATGTCCCAGAATACAAACCCACAGAGAAAGACTGCTGAGAGCACTGCTCGATGTTCTAGTACCTTTCCTAAAGGGCTCTCCTTTTTCACAAAAGAAGGTATCATAGAATAGACGTTAAGAATTTGAGCTTAGAATTTGACTTTGTTAAAATCTAGGATGTACCACTTAACACGCTAGCTAAAGCTACATGACCTTGAGTGAGTGACTCAGCTTCTCTAACTAAGCCCCAGGTTTCTCATCTGGAAAATGGGAATGATGGAGTAGTACCAGCCTCACGGGGATGTTATGAATGAGGATTAAATGAGGAAAACCTTGTAAAAGTGTCTAGTAGATAGTAACACCCTATAAATGTAAGTTTTTGTTATGCTAGTATTATTATATGCCTTCTTGAAAGCCAATTCTTTGTTCTGTAGACTATTCTTACTTATAACGTCTTTTAATGAAGGTCATTTTTTGTTTTGTCCAGTAAACAGCATAGAACAGCAGTAAACCAGACTGAGACAGAGGCCAGTACGATAACTCCATGAGAAGTGACAGCAGGCAAATAACTAAATCGACATAGAAAAAAGCTTTATCACAACAGAATGCAAGAATAATTCTCTAGTAATGAAGGAAACTTCAGTGATATTGCATGTCTTGCCATTCAAAAGCAATCATTTTGCCCTTGATATTCTTTAGCATCACTATAATGTAAATATACAAAGAGGTTTTTAAAATGTAATCTTCCTTGGCATCATTGATCCTTTTTTTTCCCCTTTTTTTAAATTATATATTTTTTTGTGAGGTACAGTGTGTTGTTTCAATACATACATATACTACACTTAGGGTAGATAGCATAGTTTTGCGCCCATTAGTCCACCCCTTCTCCTCCCCAAGCCTCTGGTAACCATTATTCCACTCTCTATTTAAATGAGAACCACTTTTTTTTTTTTTTTTTTTTTTAGATTCCACATGAGTAAGACCATGTGGTATTTGTCTTTCTGTTCCTGACTTACTTCACTTAACATGATGGTTTCCAGTTCCATCCATGTTGCTGCAAATGATATGATATCATTTCTTTTTAGTGCTGAATAGTATTCAATTGTGTATATATACCACTGGGTTTTTTTCATCCATTCATATGTTGATGGGCATGTAGGCTGATTTCATCTCTTGGCTATTGTGAATAGTGTTGCGATAAACATGGGAGTGTAGGTGTCTTTTTTGATATATTGATTTAATTCCCTTTGGGTATATACCTGGTAGTGGGATAGCTGGATCATAAGATAGATCTATTTTTAGTCCTCTAAGGAACCTCCATACTGTTTTCCACAATGGCTGTACCAATTTATATTCCCACCAACAAAGTAGGAGGACTCCCTTTTCTCCACATCCTTACCAGCATTTGTTATTTTCTGTCTTTTTGATAATAGCTATTCTAACTGGAGTTAGATGATATCTCATTGTGGTTTTAATTTGCCTGATGATTAGTGATTTTGAGCATATTTGCATGTGCTCATTGGCCATTTGTATGTCTTGTTTTGAGAAATGTCTATTCAGGATCTTTGCCCATTTTTTAATTGGGTTATTTGTTTTTTTGCTGTTGAGTTGTTTGAGTTCCTTATATATTTCTGGATACTAGCCATTTATCTGATGTGTAGTTTGCAAACACTTTCTCCCATTCTGTAGGCTGTCTCTTCACTTTGTTGATAGCATCCCTAGCTGTACAGAAGCTTTTCAGTTTGACGTAGTCCCATTTGTGTATTTTGGCTTTGATTGCCTATACCTTTGTGGTCTCATTCAAAAATTGCTGCCCACTCCCATTTCGTGTAGCATTTTCCCTATGTTTTCTTCTAATGGTTTCATAGTTTTGGGTCTTAAGTTTAGGCTTTTAATACATTTTGTGTTGATTTTTGTGTGTGATGAGAGATAGGCATCTAGTTTCAATATTCTGCATATGGATATCCAGTTCTCCCAGCACCATTTATTAAAGAGGCTGTCCCTTCCCCACTGTATATTCTTGGAGCCTTTGTTGAAAATCAATTGGCTGTAAGTGGGTGGGTTTGTTTCTGGGCTGTCTATTCCACTCCATTGGTCTATCTGTCTATTTTTATGCCAGTACCATGCTGTTTTGATTACTATGGCTTTCTACTATATTTTGAAGTCAGGGGGTGTGATGCCTCCAACTATGTTCTTTTTATTCAATATTGCTTTAACTATATGGAGACATTTGTGGTTCCATACGAACTTTAAGATCATTTTTTCTATTTCTCTGAAGAATGTCTTTGTCCTTATTTCAATATGAATACTCACATTTTGCCTTAATTCTGGAGAAAGTTCAGCAATTTTCTCTATTTTCTCCTACTAAAATTATTTTAGTGATGTATAACTTCTTATGTTTCAAAATTCTTTATATTTTCAATTCTCTTTTCCAAAAATTGGTAATTTTCAGATTTTCATGATCCAATTCTTAAATCCTTTCTTTTACAGCATTCTCTCTTTGACTATTTATTCTATTGAGATTTATTTATTTATTTATTTTTTCCTTTTTGTCTTTTTCCGTGTCCGGCAACGGATCGCAACCCTCAGTGTCGCCCCCGTACCGGACTGGGACCGGCAACAGAATCGCAACCCTCGGTGTTGCTCCCGTGCCTCGCTCAGCCAGTGAGCGGGAACCGGTCTGTATGTGGGATCCGAACCCTCGGCGGGAGCGCCGCCGCACTTCTCAAGCGGCGCACTATAGCAGTGCGCCACCGGGCCGGCCCCTGAGATTTATTTTTTAAAAAATCTAAATGACTATACATTTCTATTTCTAATAATTTAAATTTGTTCTGTTTTGTATCTCCCTATTCTAATTTCATTACCACTTAGTTATTTCACAAATTCTTGATCTTATTTTTTAAAGAATGCTATTTATTGTTTTATTTTATTTTATTTTTTTTGAAGATTCTAAGCATACATATTTTCAAGTCTTTTTCATGTTAATCATGCCACTGTATGATTATTAGGGTGGCACTGCATGCTATCATAGGTATAAACTCAGGCTGCTGAACAGTATTGGGAAATGTATGACTGAGGGGATAGTATCAGCACATGAATGAAGATGTTAGAGATTATGTGAGAAAACCATTACAGAATTTTTCTCAAGTTGGATTTTAAAATATTTAGAGAAAAATATTGATCCTTTTAAGAAATATGCTAGATTAAAACATATGATAAGTTGAAAATTTTACAAATTCAAAATGCTTTCACCACGAGTATTCATTTTTCATTGCTTAGCAAAAGAGCTTAAGACTTAATACTGTTCTCAATAACTGTGAATTGAATGGATAAATGAAGAATAGATGGACGAACATTAGGTAATGATCAATCCCGTAAATGGGAAGGCTCAGTCAAGTGAAAAGACCATTAATGCCATATGTTTTCAATTTCCAGAGCACATTTTTTTTACATTTAATGTTTCCAAAATTAAAATGATCTTATGATCAATGTACACCTTCATTAAGAAAGGATTTTTCTCTTGAAAGTCTTCTTCTATATCAGAGATACATCTTTCAACTAATGTGATCTGGAATTAAGAAAATATTTTAATATCATAATTATGGAAAGGCTTCAAACACATACATGAAAACAAATAAAATGATAGCAACAATTTGGAAATTTCTTATGAAATGGAAACAGTACAGACCAGTCTCTAACTGAAATGGATAGGCTATGTTACACAATAAAGTCAGCAAAAATCTAAGCTTGGTCAAAGCCATAGGAAAATTCAATTACAAGACTTGAACTCTTTGGAGGAAAGTAACCTTTTCCTAACTCCCTAGGGTCTGTCTATATGAAAATTTTGACTCTTCTAGCTAAAGTGACTTTTCTAATAAACCATTGGAACCAAGTTTATGAGCTTTAATCTACCGAGCTATGAGGACCTTAATTGGTTCAGAAAAAAATTAAAAGGAGACTTGTGAATGGTTTTGATCAAAATTGAGGTATCTCTGGGAGAAACTTTTCCCTTGAGGCTAAGAAAACATTTGAAAAGACTTTCAAAACAGAAGATCAAAGATGAAAGGCTGTGATACAGAATTATGATGCGTTATAAATTCTGATTCTCTCATACCCTAGCAGGGCTGGAGGTGAGTGATGGGAGACCTGGGACTTTTCAAAAACAAGGCCATTGGCTCCTCTGGGTAGAACATTTCCAGATGCTTAGCTTACCTTATTCTTCCACTAGCAAACTAACTGCTTTGCTCTAGTCAATAATCCAATCAAGGCTCTGGGGGGAAATGTTAAAGTCTTTGAAAAGAATTATCATTCAGTAAACCTCCTCCAACATTATGACCTAATGATTTAATAATTATTCTTTGTGAGAAGCCAGAAACAGGCATGAAAAAGATAGTCAAAAAAGACAAATTGTGTATAAGCACAAGGAACTGGTTGAAAAGAGGAACCAATTACAAAATTTGTAAAGGAACTGAATGTCCGTGATACTAAAAAATTTAAATACACTAGTCATAAATATACTATGTATGAATATATGCTCTCACCCCTAAAATATATTTCCCTAAAACTTGTAAGATCAAATTAAATTTTAACTTAAATTTGTTAGGATAAAACAGATTTTATGCCTTGCTATAGGTATCAATCTGCGAAAATAAAAGCTGAACCTGGGTACTTATTAAATTGATAATCGTGGAATAATAAACACTTTAAATGGAAAAGACTTTTATGGTCACGTAATCCAAAACCATCCCTGGCCTGCAAATCCTTTGTACAACTCCAGGACCAAATGATCATTTAGGCTCTGCTTTTAAAAAGCCTGTAGCCACCAGTTGACCCTTTCCCTTCCTTTCCTTCACAGTCAAGCACCCTGAAGAAAAGATTGATATTTCACAATCTACACGTCCTCTCTTCTCATTCTCATCTCTATTCTTGGTGATCTGACCAGACTTCCACATTCCCTACTCCAGTGAATCTATTCTTACTAAAATCACCAATAGCCCCCAATTGCTGAATACATGGAACTCATTTCTGTTCTTGTCTCCTTCACTTGCGCTTGGCACTGAACACTATTGTCTGCCCTGTTCTTCCTAACTTTCTCCCCTACCTTGCCATCCTTCACATCACCCACCTGGTTCTCCTCTTTTTCTCTGGCTATTCCTTCTAATCTTTTTCGTGGGCTTCTTTCCTTTGCCCTTTAAATACTGGCCTCCCCCAGACACCTGTTAACAGACCTTTCATTTAGCACTCTGGATATTCTCTCACTGATCTCCTAAATTTCTTTGGTTTCAACTACCATCTAGATCCTAAAGACTCACAAATCTGGATTTCAGCTTAGAACTCTATCTGAGCCCCAAGCCTAGGCATCCAGCTGCCTATTCGACCTTGCCATTTAGATACCCCACAGGTCCCTCAAACTCAACATAATCAAACCAAATACATTATTTCCTTCACCTAAATGGGATTTTTCTGCATTTACTTTTTTAGTAATCCATCCAAACTCTCTGCATTATTTCTCCCACACATATCAGCTTCCCTTGCATTTATCATTTTATACAACCATCCATCAAGATACCCGTCAGAAACCTAAGAGTTTTCTTAGATACTTCTCTTATATTCAGACATTACACAAGAAACAACTTCCTGTTCTTGTTCTTCTTCATTGCAATTGTAAATATTTATTATTTACTATATGTTAGGCACTCATAAGCTTTATGTTTTTATCTCATTTAATTTTCACAATAATCTTATAAGTATTATTATAATATCATTTAACAGAGTAGTAAATTGAGACAGAGATTAGTTGCAAACCCAGACAGTCTGACTTAAGAACATAAGGGTCTTAAGCACTAAGATAATTAGCTATCAAGACCTGTAAAATTTAACTCCCCAACCTCTTTCAAACATGTTTCCTCTGCTCCTTTCTCATAGCAATTGTCTTGTTTAGGCCCTCATGCCCTCGTTCACCAACATCCCCGGTGCTTAGCACAATGATTAGCACTTAGTATATCTTCAATAAGTGTTTTCTGAGAAAATGAATAAAGTATTTTATCATGTTAATAATAAGTAGATGGCTATATAATTTAGTGTCCAAACAGGGAAAGTTTTGAGATTAAAATAGGGCATTATCAATAATTACTCCATGTCAACAAGAATAAATTGGGACTGTTCCAAACAAACTGTGACATATCAACACCCTAATAATTGGGCTACCTATGTATGCCAGATCATTTTTTGGCAATTCTACACCATTTTCCCCTTGTATACCTTCCCTTACATTATAGGGATTGGAAACAAGGAAACTATGTTTCCCGTTTCCTAGAATCTCTGCCAACAAGGTTATGGCTCATAAAGACAATGAGACTCATTCATGTGAGATTTCAAAGATAAAAGATAAATAGAAGCCATTATTACTCCTTTGAGGTGGGTAGTCACATGGGGTTTGGTAGACCCCAGATGTGAACTTTTGCCAACAGTTTCCAAGTATCTTCCTACCAATCACTCACTTTGGTGATGTGGACAGCTGAGATCATTTGTGACAGTTTCCTGTAGTTCCTGTGCTTCATGATTTTCTGAGTACTAGTAGCTGCATTCCTGATCTTTCTCTGAGGCCTTCCAACATTTTTATAGGTCCTAGTATTTATACGGTAATTAACCCTAACTGCCTCAATAGATAAAACTCTCACAGTCTCTGTGGCTTATCCTAGCAAAAGTTGACATTTTGCTCACGCAAAATGTAATACAGGTTGGTGAGAGCTCTCCTTTATCTGGTAACTCAGATGACCAGGATTCATCCATCTTTTAATTTTTCATTTCAACATACAGCTTTCAAGGTTGCTTCCTGGGGAAGTGCAGGTTGGAAGAGTCATTCAAGCTCTTAACCAGTTTGGCCCTGGGAAATTAATACTTCACTTCCCTTCACAGTCCGTCAGCCAGGATCATCATAAATTCCCAAACTAACAGCAAGAGAGGATGAGAAAACAATACAATGTTTGGTAAGCACTAACTCTTTCTGCTATACGCTCTAGTTCTTTAAATTAAATTCCTTAATGCTTGAAATAACTAGTTTCTGTTCTCTGTAGTGATACACAACAAAATAACATAATCATAGAACTTAAATATATTAACTTTAAAAAGAGGCACTAATTATTTGCTTCCACATCTAAATGTATAAATATTGGCTCTACTCCGTATGCATATAAGTATATTATCTTATATAAAATCTGACATACATGCTTAGCGTTTAGCTCATCTACCTACTAATAGGTATTATTTGAATCAACAGATTCAATAGTAAAGATTAAAGTAAGGTTGATGTCTTTAACCAAGAGAACAAAACAAAAATTTGTTGATATGGAACCCATTCATTCACATATCTAATCTTCCTTTTAAATTACAATGAACTATATTTTTAGTGAGTGATAATGCCCTTGAAATTTATGAAGACTAATAGGACTATTACCCATCAGACCTGTAAAGACCAGGGCCCACATCAATATTTTCGTATACAACATACCTGACAATGCAGAAGGTTGTACTAAAGTGAGCAAGAACAAATGTGAAACAGGACATTGACTCCTGAATTTGGTAATCATTATATTTTCATATAAAGTTATTAGCTTCTGTTCAGCTGTTATTCAAGAAACAAGTAATACATACAAACCCATTCATGTAATACAATACCTTACAACATTTTCCAAGTGGCAGAGTTAAAATAATGCAAATATGAATGTGATTATAGATGTAGATGCACTCTATGTACTGTGCTAGACCTTCATCCTTCCCATTTGAAGGTGCTTTTCAATGGACAGGTACTTGTTTCCCTTTTGACGACTATGGTGAAGATGAGTTAATTTCCAGGGATGATGCATCGTCAATGTAGGTGGCAGAACCAGCCTGCCCCACAGGCAACATTCAATTTCTGCCTGAATTGAGACATTCATCACTATGTTCTGCCTATTTGTGTGTCTGTCCACAAATGAAGGTCAAGTCACTCCCTCCAATTTGTGTGAACAGGAAATGTGGGTACAACAAGTAACCTGAAAGATGGATATGAACTGAGAGGAAGCACTTCAGGTGAGCCATTGCAGAAGGGAAGTCTAACTCTGCCACTTTTCATCTCAGGTTAATTTATGGAAAAGAGAATGAAGGGAAAGAAAGTGGGTGGAAACTCACCTTTACTGAATACTTACTAAGGCCAGATTCTGTGCACAATAATTTCACATATATTTTCTTACTGATTCATCACAATGCCCCTTGAAGAAGGCACTACTGTTATCCTTATTATACAATAGGAGGCCTGACTGTGTCACTTTCTGTCTCAAAAACTTCAAAGCAAAGTTGCCTCTTGCTTCGCTCAGGCTCAGTTTTCTCATCTGTTAAATGAGAATAATGATACCTGCCCTCTATCTAAGCATTCTTCACACATATAATTATTTCTCTATCATTTTCCTTCCCTGATAGATTGTCAGGTACATGGGCATTCAAAAGCAGACTTGCCTGATACCAAAGGACCTGTCCTTTCATCTGTCCCTCAGAGCTTATCTGTAAGAGGGGCTTTAAAACAAGAGCTCACCTGGATAATCTAGATCCTCCTCAGGCAGAGGCCACATTTAGCACAGTACCATTAAAAGCTTATCTCTGCCACTAAAAATACTCACACATCAAAGACAAAAGAAGAAAATTACAGAAGAAAAGTGGCCAGTGATAATAAGCAGAGAAGGTCACCTTGCTGTTGATGATTGCTGGCACACACTCACCAAGGGACAAAGAACAGACCTGTGCAATGGTCAAACACATCCACTTTGTGTGCCAGGAACTGAGACTAGGGAAGAATCTACAAAGAAATACCATGAGCTTTTGAAGTTACTCACTTATGACCAAGGTCAGAGGTTGGTCTCTGTTGATTCACTGTGGGTCTTTGGTCTGAGTTCCTTCTCAGTGATGAAGAGGGGAAAATGGAAACCTGAACTAAAAACCATCACCCTCTAGGGAGCCAGAACAACAACATCAAAAGATAATAAGAATCATAATAACAGCTTCTACTTGCTCTAAACTTCTCCCTGTCACTTGGTCAACCAACCAATGTACACAGTGCATGCCCTACTATGGTCCAAGTTCCAGGGATACAGTGGTAGACAAGACACATATAGACCCTGCCCTCATGTAGCTGACAATCTAGCAATGAAGGAAATGTTAAAGAAATAATTATATGTGTAAAGAATGCCTAGAGGTATGGCAGGCATTATTACTCACATTTAACAGATGAGAAGACTGAGCTGGGATTGGTAGGAGGCTTTCATAAAGTTTTGAGACAGTAAGTGGCACAGACAGGCATCGAACTTGGGTCTTTATTGCTAAATTGCTCAAGTTGAATATGGTGAATCCAAACTAGGATGGGGAAAGATTAAATAGATTATAATTGATTCTGGAAGTGATCTTGAGTCCTTCCCTTTCTTGGCTTTAATCCATGGGGCTGTTGTTTTAGGAGGAATTTTAAAAAGGAGCTAGAAAGCATGTATATGGATTATAATGTGATTCACAAAAGCTCCTTTGCTTAGGATAACTGTGGTCCTTATTAGGATACCTGGGACTTTCCCAGAGGTCACCTGCCACCCAGTCAGTAGATCTCTATGTTGAGCATCTACCAGATTACTCATCCTGTGGTTTCCATCCCCCCTAAAAGGAGAGCTTCAGATGACACTGTGAATCTCAAAACTATAATACTGGCCAGGCCTTTGGGATACTTCTCTTCCAATAACAACAGGAATTATCTCTTGCTTGACTGTCTCTGAAGAGAAGGGATAAATGAAAATGGCTGTTGGTGCAGGTGCTGGAAACATTTGAGGAATGGATTCTGAGTAAGACTCAAACATCCGTGCATTTGAGTTCTGTGTGTCTGGGTTTCTCTCTCTCTTCTTCCACCTGCTGAAGAGCTCAAAGTCCTAGAACAGAAGACTGTTTAAGATGCCCATCAACAAGTTGAGAATCTGCTATATACTGATTTTGGCAGTAGGTGGTGGGAGGACTACAAGCAGAAGACAAAAACCAAGACTTGGGAGAGTGTAGTGTGGTTGAGAAATTGAGATCAAACATGAAACAGAACAAAAAAATGACCTGAAGGAGTCCAGGGAGAGGAGAGGTCGTTTGGGCTAGAAGAGAGGCAATGCCTCGACTTTGGAAATGAGACTGGGCTGAGCATTCTGGGATGCGATGGGCTGGGTAGAGGAGTTGGGGGAAAAGGGCATGCTGAGCAGGGCACACAGCATCAGAAATGGTGTAGGGATGGGAGTGCAGGTTGAGGAGACCCGTTTGGTGAGGCAAACGATGTGTCTGGAAAGAAATGGGATTCAGCTGACCTGGTATACAATAGAGCACCCTGAGCCACATAGCAGAAAACCTGGGTTCTTACATAGACTGTGGTCATGTCCTTGCATAAACCACATCTTCTCTGGGTTTCAGTTTACTCATGTAAACAATTAGATTGTCCCACTACATGACCTTTGAGATTCCTTCCAGCTCTGGCAACTGAGGTTCTTTGACCTTCAAAGCTATTGGGGAAGAAAGGGTAAATTTCCACTTCTGGCTAAAGGTTCCAGGGACACAGAGAACCAGTCTCACAAAGAACAAATAGAAATATGTCCTACTAATTTTAGCACAGCTGAGACTCCCTGGAATTCCTTAAGCCAGAAGAAAGAAGTCTGCGTGGTTTAATGTTAGATGCTGA
The DNA here is from genome assembly GCF_000696425.1 of Galeopterus variegatus. NCBI lineage: Eukaryota > Metazoa > Chordata > Mammalia > Dermoptera > Cynocephalidae > Galeopterus > Galeopterus variegatus. The sequence goes on from NW_007728363.1 coordinate 25,009, forward strand.
AGCTCACTATTATTTTGCTCCCCAGCTTTACTGCCCAGGTTGGTAGGGTTTGAGAAAATCCAGCTCATATGCCCATTTCTTTTCCCTTCTGCTGTACATGCTTTTGATAGGAAGACATGCTTCACCAGTCACATGAGGCCACACCCTGTAAATCTGGTCATGCACAATTCTTTCTCTAGAATCATTTCCTCTTGACGATGTTTCCTCACAATCAGGGTACTTGACCATCATTGTGGCAGCCTTCACTTACTGCCTCAGTACTAGGGACTGCAGAGGGCCTGCCGTCTATGGGCAGCTCTCAGAATGACGGGAATAACCTCTGTCTCCTGGTAGATGAGTGGAATCAATATGCAGACGGCATGGTAAGAGCCTATCTCTCACAGACGTAATTGACACAGCAGATAATCTTGTCTAAGTCTCAACACAGCCATCTTAAACAGACTTTTATATGGAACAGGTATTTCGCAAAAAATATTTTGATCTAGATGTATTTCCTCAAAGAGAATAAATATATAAGAAAATTCATCTTTGAATACCAAATAAAAATAAGCACATATACACATACTCATCAAGGGAAAGCTTCTAAGACTTTGATTTTATTTCTACTATGCAGCATCCTCAGTTCATATTTAACTGAAGGAGGCATTTCTGTTTGATCATTTTTATCTCCTCCCTCTTAGCAAGTGTCTGCTTTTTGAATTGCTAGCTGTTCTTAATAAGAAGCAGAATGACCAAAATTTCCTTTTCCTGATGGTGTCTTAGGAGGTTTTAACTGGGAATATTATTACTTCCACCAGTGGATCACATGACATAAATATTTCTATGCTTGTGAAGTCAACCATCAAAGTTTTATCAAAGCTGGAAAACAGTGTCTGCACTTGGATGTTTCCCATGGTTTCAAGCAGTAAATCACAGGGAAAGAGAAATTAAAAAGGCATTTGTTGAAATTAAATAATCTGCTTACAAGTAGTACAATTTTCCCAGTCTGGAAGACATGAAAAGAAAACAACCCTGGATACATATGCAGTAGATAGGCAAAGATATTGATCAGTCTTAATTTATATAAATTGATACATATATACTATATATATAGTATAAAAAAGATATATCTATATATAGTATAGACTAGGAGGTATATGATTTATTTAAAAATTGAATAAGTTAATATCACTGAGGAAAGATGAAATATTTTTTTTCTATAGCCATCTTTCAGTAAGTGAAGTGTAAGAAAAAAGAGTATGTAAAAATTGCATCTGAATATAAAATTTAAGGACAGATAAACATAATAAAACTACTCCATAACTGAAGTAGTGAACAGCGACCATATCCAAAAACAACAATAAAAAATGTTTGAATTCCTTGGATACAGATCAAGTCATCTTGCAGATTTTTAATCTAAAACAAACCCTACATAGTTGCTGACAGATAGTGTGGAAAGAATTATCACTTCGAAAATGATCACAGCAATTCACAGTGACAGGACAACTCTCATCATGGGAATTCACTTCATGCCATTAAGTTACTTTTTATAGCACTTGGAGAATTACGAAAAATTTGCTGCTGTGACCATAACTAATCTCTCCATTTGAAAAAAATTATTAAATAAGGTCTGTCTTCCATAAGAGGAAATAACTGCGACTACAAACGTGTATATCAAAAGGGACTGAAAGTAGCTCACCTGGAAACTGCCTAGACTAAAACTTCCCTGAGTTAACATTAATGTGATGTTTAAGATGGAGCCAAAGAAGGACCGAATGATTAACAAAAGGCTAAAATTCAGAGACCGTATAATGGCAGTAACCAGATCAAATAGGTGTAGATATGGACTTCACATCTGAAGTCCCCAAACATCATTCCTGCACTCAACTGTGCCTCCCTGAGCCAGGCTCTGCTTCTCTCTTCCTACTTTCTCTCTCCTTTCCCTTCCTTTTTAGTCATAGTTTTGCTTCCTTACCATTTCTGTGTTTCTATAACAGACCAAGGGCCACTGTACATTGGCTCCTCCACTCCCCAAAGACAAGCTTCCCTCTGGTCCTCTCAGTTTCCTGTCCTAAAGCACTTGAGCATGGTCACTTCTGCTAAATCTGACAAACTCTACTGGTTTTTACCTTGTGTCAGGTGTGGGCATGCAAAGATTAAAATTCATGCTTAAGGAGCTCAGATCTGACAATGGAAATGAGTACACATAACATGTGGAAACACGGTGAATGAAGAGGTGAAACAGTATTGCATATTTAGGGATTTGCAAGTAGATGCAACATAAAATGCCCTTGAATACCAGGATCGGGCAGCAGCCCCTGTGGAAGGACTTGAGGGATGCACATATGCCCATTTCCCATATGATTCCTACCTGTGCCCACTCAGGGACCTACCCCCACTCATTCCAGGGCCACTGACCCACAATGAACATTACTCCGTATTCCATTCTCTTTATCCATATCCCCCAGATTTAGATGTACTAACCCTAAGTATATTCAGTAATATACCCATCCCTCACTAATGCCCTTTATTATGGAAAAAGAATAGTACATAGGGGTATATCAGGTAAGTTAGAAGGCTAGAAGTGTGATTCAAAGGTCTGGATAATAGAACCGTATTGTTTATCCCTCTAGCAAACTGCATTCTAAAAATATGCTCTCTCTAATTACATAGAGCAACAAAGAGTCAGCTGCACTTCCTGATGGCTTCCTGATTCACCCTCCCACTGTCTCCCCAGGCTCTCCAGTGTCTGGTGTTCTGCCCCCTGTCTTTCAATGACAGACTGACTTCAGAGTAAGCCCAGCCATGAATGTCATGAGTGGCACAGATTTGAAATTAGGAATTTGTTTTTCCTTTAATGCTGGACATTGGGGTTTGGGAGGTGAGGATAGGAGAGACCTACTTAATAATTGTCAGGAATATTTTTCTAAGGCACTGTTTTGCAAGAATAAATAAACAAATACCCATAGTGTAGATCTTTAAGTGAGGGCTGATTATATAAGCTGCATTTACCAAAGCGGGACAGAATCACTGATAAACCATTAAAACACACACACACATGCACAGAATTTGCTCTGATGGTCTAGGACTTTCTAATCTGATATGAAAACTGAGGTCAATTGTCAAGAATGGCAACAAGATGATTGTGTATGATACTCTTCATGCTAGTCCAAATAACATCCTCTAAAAGCTAATCAACACCCACGCCTAGACCACATAAGATATGCATCTCCGACCTCTGTATCTGCTGCAACTTGGGTCAAGAAAAGAATGAGCAGCAGCTGCAGATGCAGTTTCTGGACCAGCCAGCAGTAACTAAACCTTGAGAGGAAGGAGGTAGGCAAGAATGACTTCCCTCTTTCTAGGGCTCTAATCAGTATCTTCATACAGGTGTTTCCAAACCTAGAATCATGAAAAGAACTCTACGAGCTGGTTTCAAATATTCTTAAAATACATACAAAAATTATATCTTTACAGTGAAAAGCATCCTGAATAAGCTAAATAGGCAAATTTAATTTCTTTTCTCTTGGTTAGAAGAATATCAGCTTGATAATAAACTGATTGGAGAATCACTGGCCTTGCCCATTCATGCTTTCCACAGTTCTCCTCAACTCCTTTCTCATTATTCCATGCCACTGGGTGTCATAAACATCACTGTCTCAATTTTCCAGTTCTTGTCCTTTCATATGCCAAGAATTAGGCCAAATGAAAGGTGTTTTGCTTCCCTAGAAAAAAATTAGGAGGACTTCTGGTTGATCAACCTGATTCAGAAGGGATCCCTTTCTCTTTCAAATATGTGGAAATGCTTAGAAAGTATAAATTGTTTAAATGTTTAAAGCATAGCATAACTCAAAAAAGAGAAAGAAAGGAAAGAAGAAAAGAAGTATAAGAAAGAGGGAAAAGGAAAAGAAGAAAAAGAGAGAAACAAATCCCCAGATACCAGTAACAATAAAGGAATTTAAGCCAGAGCAGAAAGTAAAAGCAGATGCTGCAGTAACCCACTGGGTTTTGAAAACCCCAAGCTGAAAAGAAAAATAGAAAACTGATGTCCATGAAGCCCATAGAGATCAAGCCAAAGCAAGTATGGATTTGCTATGTAGGTGCCTCCAATCCACTCTTGGGGGTGGGAGAAAGGGATCCAATCAAGATAAAACCATAATAAAAAACTACCTGCCTAACTTTATACAGCAACAAATTATATATAGTTTAAGTTAAAACTTAGTGGAAAAAATAGAAAGAATGGTGGTTGCCAGGGGATGAGAGGAAGGGAGAACAGAGAGTTGGTGTTTAATGGATACAGAGTTTCAGTTTTGCAAGATGAAGAAATTCTGGAGATGGATGGTGGTGTTGGTAGCAAAACAATGTGAATGTACCTAATGTTACTGAACTGTACACCTCCGAAAGAGTACAGAATGAAAGGGGGCAAAGTTACAATGGAGAAACCCGATAAACATACCTCGGGTGATCCAGGTCAGCACCAACAGTGATAAGTCATATGGACAGCACATATCCTTGACATGATGTGATGAAAATGGCACTTTACCTCTGTGATCTTCCTCCCCAAAACTCATAACCTTATCTAACCCTGAGAAAAACATCGGACAAATCACAATGAGGGGGCATCTACAACATACCTGACTATGCTCCTCAAAGCTGTCAAAGTCAGAAGAAAACAAGGAAAGTCTGAGAAACTCTTATAGCCAGGTGGAGCCTAAGGAGACATGATGACTAAATTTAATACAGTGTCCTGGAGGGGATCCTATGACAGAAAAAGTATATTGGGTATAACCTAAGGAAATCTGAATAAAATATGGGCTTTTAGTTAAGAATGTATCAATATTTGCTCATTAATTGTAATAAATGCACCATACCAATGTAAGATGTTAATTGGCTTCCAGTCAAGATGGTGGAATAGACAGTCCCCAGAGTCATTCTCTCCCACAAATCAACCAATTTACAACTATATATAAAAGCAACAACAGCCAAGCTGGGGCCACTAGAGCTCAGGGGAAGAGGAGCAGAGACCTACGGAGTGCATAAAGACAGGAGAAGCCACAATGAGAGAAAGAAAAAACTGTTCTGATCATTTCATGCTGTGGCCGCTCTGAGGCTGGAACTGCTGAGTGCATGGAGCAGGAGATGGCAAAAGCTGCAGCTGTGCCCTTTGGATGGAGTTTCTTAGAGGCGGCACCAGAGAAGAGGACCTTGGTGGCCACCAGGCTAGCAAGACCACTAATAGGGTTCACGTGGACCCACATAGGAGTGAGAAGCCAGAACAAGCTGAAGAAACGGAGGCACTCAGAGGCTGGTGAGTCACCACAAGGGACTGGAGCACGGCCCGTCCCATAGGAGGTGTTTGCAGCACAGGTGGTGGGGAAGATGGGCCCACCAGGGGAACACTGGGGCACAGCAAGGACAGCTGATCTGCACCCCAATCAGCATAGGATCACTCAGAGGAGACTGGTCAGGAATGCAGAATTGCATAGGTTGTGGTTTGATGAAGACACAGGCCCAGATCAGAGTTAACTACACAACCTAGGTGCACCAAGTTTCTGGAGAACTGGAAGTACTTATAAAGTCAACCATTATAACCTGTGCTGCACAAAAAGCCTTCCCTAGGGAAGCAGCAGCAAAGCAGCAGTTTAGCTCAACCACAGAGCTCAAGTACTGGTCCCAACAGGAAGTTTCCCTACTTTAGAAGGACAAAAAATTAGTTTTGGCTCAGACACACAGCCAGTGCCTTGGGTCCATCTGGGGACCTGAGGCATGGAGCCAGTGACTGGATCCCCCTCCCACAACCTGGCACACTGTGCCAATCAATACCTTGGGGCCTTCCCGGGGACCCAAGGCATGGAGAAGAGGATCAGACCCCTCCTCCTACAACCAGGCACACTGCCAGTGCTTCGGATCCCTTGTAGGGACCTGACTTATGTTGTCAGGTACACCACCAGTGCCAAGGAACTTGCCAAAAACATCACCTCCATGTGGGTGGCCCGCCACAGCCACCACAATAACCATGGATGCCATGTAAGTGGCTAGATGCCACAACCACCATGCAGATGGTCCGCCAGCCACTGGAGTGCATTGACACAAGGAGAGTCACCAGCAGAGATAAAGAAAAGAAGAAGATGTCTCTCTCCACCATGCCCATGCCAGAGTAACAGAAGAAGCATCTGCTCTACAATAATATTGGGGGACCTGAACACACCTCTCAGCATTGGACAGATCATCTAGGCAACAAATCAACAGAGTAACCATTATTCTTTCAGAAGGAGAGAAGAAATCTAGGGTAATTAGAGGGGGGATGGGGAGAGATTGGACAAGCAGCATAAAGAATAATTACGATTTGCAACAATATATATAGGCTAGTAAAATTGATTTGATCAACATATCTCAATGTTGAACCCCCAAAATATGTATAATCAATTTTGATTCAATAAAAACAAAAAATAAAAATGAAATAAATTTTTAAAAAATGTTAATAGAGGAAACTGGGTGTGCAGTATAAGGGAACCCTAAACTACCTTTGTAATTTTTCTGTAAATCTAAAGCTGGAAGAGAGGAGCTTAAATGCTCTCGTAACAAAGAAACAATAAATTCCTACAATGATGAATTTGCTAACTACCATGATTTAGTCAGTATGCATTGTATACATGCATTGAAATAAAACTCTGTACCCCATAAATATGTACAATTCATATATTTCAATTAAAAAAAATTTTAAACACAGTGGAAGGATTCAAAACACAACTGAAGGGCCAGCCCGGTGGCGCACTCGGTAGAGTGCGGCACTTGGGAGCGCAGCGGCACTCCCGCCGAGGGTTCGGATCCCATATAGAGACCAGTCCGCTCACTGGTTGAGCGCGGTGCGGGCGTGACACCGAGGGTTGCGATCCCGCTACCGGTCACGAATAACAAAAGACAAAAAGGGAAAAAAAAAACCACAACTGAAGAGAAATACTATGAGCTAAAAGAAAGAAACTAAGAAAATGACCCAGAAAGCTGCAAAGAGAAATAAAGAGATGAAAAATCTGAAAGTGTGATTGAGACACATGGGAGACTTAATGAGATGTTTATCCTGTAATGATTCCAGAAGGAGAAAATAGAATGAGGGAGAGCAATATTTGAGGAGCAATATTATCAAATATTATTTTATCAAAAAAAACAATAAAGAAGAGTTCTCAATTCTCATTCAAAGAAGCAAAAGGAAACAGAGCAGTGAAAAATAAAAACAAAAGTACCCCCAAATAATGGTGAAAATTCAGATCATCACTGATACAATTAGATTTCTCAAGAACTATCTATAGACAGAAGAAAACAGAATAATATCTTCCAAATTCTGGGAAGAAAACAACTGTCATCTATAATTTCATACCCAACTAAACATCATTCAAAGACAAGAACAAAATGAAGGTGTTTTTAAAACAGAACCAAGAGTTTATTACTCATAGAACTCTATTCAAAGAATTACCGTAGTTGCTACTTCAGGAAGAAGGTAACTGAACAAGTAGTAAAGAGTAATAGTTAATAAAAATGTCAGTAAATATGTTGACAATCTAATAAGTATTAACTAAATAATAATAACAGCTACAATTCACTGAGCAGTTACTATGGGCCAAGAACCGATGGAGCTCATTTAATTATAATAAACCTACAGTTACATACCATTATAATACCCATTACACATATGAGGAAACTAGGGTTAACACACTAACTTGCAAGGTAACAAAGTAAGTAGCAAAGCCAAAAAAATAATGTCTTAGCCCATTTTGCGCTGCTATAACAGAGTAACTGAGATTGGGTAATTTATAAAGAACAGAGATTCATTTTTTCACTGTTCTGAAGGCTGGGAAGTCCAAGATCAAGATGCCAGCAGGTTAAGTGTCAGTGAAAGCTCCGTCTCTACTTCTAAGATGGCACCTTGAATGTTATGTCCTTCAGAGGGGAGATGTGCTGTGTCCTCACATGAGAGAAGGCAGAAGGGTGAAAAAGGAACAAACTCCCTATATCAAGCTCTTTTATAATGGCATTAACCTATTCGTGAGGGTGGAGCCCTCATGACCTAAACACCTGCCAAAAGGTCCCACCTCCAAACACTGTTGCATTGTGGATTAAGTTTCCAACACATGAATTTGGGGGGACACATGCAGACCACAGCAAATAATAATGACCAAGAAATAACCACTCTGGGGAGAGTTTATAAATAGGCAAAATAAAAAACACTGATCAGCAATAATATATATATAATATATGATAATATATGATGGAGGGAGATATATTAGAGCAATCTATGGTTGCTACATTATTTAATTATGTCAAATATACATGTGATATTCTAACAGTAACCACTAAAAGAATAGAAAGAAAATAAACTTAACAGTGGAGGGAAAGTAGAAGAGGTAAGAAAACCCAATGACTCCAACAGAAAGTGAAAAAGAAGAGAATAGAAAAAAAAGTAGGGGCCGGCCTGGGGGCGCACTGCTACAGTGCGCCGCTTGGGAGCGTGGCGGCGCTCCCGCCGAGGGTTCGGATCCCACATACAGACCAGTTCCCGCTCACTGGTTGAGCGAGGTGCGGGTGCAGCACCGAGGGTTGCGATCCCGTTGCCGGTCCCGGTCCGGTACGGGCGCGACACTGAGGGTTGCGATCCGTTGCCGGACACGAAAAAAAAAAAAGACAAAAAAAAAAAAAAGTAATAATTTTAATAGAAAAATGTTAGAAAATTACTTAAATATAAATAATCACAATACAGATAAACAGAACAAACATTCCTATTAACTGATATCGTCTAACACAATGACCTAGATAAGTTGGAAGTAAAGGAGTAGAAAAAGAGAGAGTAACCAAAAGAGTTTGTTCCATGATATTAATATAAGGTACAATAGACTTGCAAGGACAAATCATTACTAAGGATAAAAGTCTTTAGGTTCAACTACATAAAGCAATCAGGACTCTAACTATATAAAGGTAAGCTGATAGAAATTCAAAAAGAAATTTATTAATCACAATCCTAGTGGGAGATTTCAATACACTTCTCTCAAAAACTGTTAGATTAAGTAGATTAAAAAAACTAGCAATGATAAAATAGTTTTGAACATCACAGTTAAATTTGCTCTAATAATTACATGTAGAACCCTATTCTAAGGAAAAGGAGGCTATATATATATTTTTTTTTAAGTTAACACAATACAATTATTTATAACTGACCAGTTTTAAATAAACTCTCAAAATTAACTCTCAACAAATACCAAAGTATTGATCTTTTATAGACCATGTTACATCCACTATGCAACAAAATTGGTACTCAGTAACTCAATAATAACTCTGTATTTTTAGAAATTTAAAGAAAGCTGTAATAATTGAACAGTCAAAGAAAATATCATAACAAAAATTCCAACATATTCAGATTGAATGGACATTAAGGCACTATTTCCAAACTTGTGCAAATGCAGCTAAACCAGTGCTTAGAGAGAGATGCATGGCCTTAAGTGTATACATAAGAAAATAAGAAAAACTGAAAATTGATGGACCAAACATTCACTTCAAGAAGACAGAAGTAATAAAGAGAATAAATGTGATTACAGATGAAAATAATACCAATAACTGTCCTTCATCTGTAAGATGAATAATAGTAATCCCTACCTTCTAGACTCAGTGAGAATTGCATATCCAGCACTTGGTTCACAGCTTGGTACAATGTGTTCAAGAGTGCTAACTGCCATTATTAGTTCATCCTAAAATTGAAAACAGTGTCCTCTCATCTTCACATCAATCTAGGAAGACCTAGATAAGAAATCTTATTTAACCCTACTTCATTTAAGTCCTAAAACAAGGGTGTTCACTGTCAATTCTTTTTTTTAAAAAAAATCAGGAAATGTTACACATTTGCAATTAGTAAAATTATACTACTGTTATAAAATTCTGTAGGAGACATTATTGAAGTTTTTCCTTATTATAACCACTTTGAAGGATGCTTTGTCTCCTTATATCCCACATCAGTGCTCCACTGAAGTGCTCCATTTGAATTCCAAGCCAGTGAGCCAGTGAGATGACCACCATCAGTAGTAGCATTGCCACTACAGTTTCCTCCAACATTATGTGCCATATATATTCCATCTTTGCAACTCTGATAGATATGAGTTTTGCCTACTTTTTTTGATACATATAACAGCCTTGCAAGCATACTGTCATCTATTTTACTGATAAGAAACTGAGGTCCAGTGATCTACCAGACATAATAGTACATGCCTTAGCAGGCTGTTTTGAGAATTAAAAAAGATGATGGAAAGTAACTAGCACTTAGGAGATAGTCAATAAATATTGGTTCTCTTCTTCCTTTCTCCAGAAATTCAATTAATGTTTGTTGATTATTAAAATGAAAATATAGGACATGGGGTTCTCTTGGAAGATATTTTGTACTTTTATCAAAAACCTCTGCTCTATAATAAGTTTAATCACTGGTTGTTTTTTTTTTTCAGCGACATATTGTAAGGTTCCAGAAAGGTAATCGGCTTGAAAATTCCTCTACAAAACTCTTCAGTTGTGACCAAAAATGACATTCAAATGACCTTATCTAAAATTATTCAACTATAAAGATAAATTCACACTTCTTCTCTCAGAAAAGGAGTAACTCCAGTATAAAGCAATTCATAAAATATTTCTTTGTTCTATCTAATGTGCTGCCTAAAACAAGTGAATATGGGATGACCAAATGGATCTATGGTCTATGGTGATGAGAACAGAAACACAGCCTTTGAAACACTTCCTGACTTATATTTTCCCACCCACATTAATCAAAGCAATAACTCAGAATAGTTTCAATTACATTTTAAATACTCATACATTTCTCTTAAAAGATACCATTATTACAGAGGAAGGACAACACAAGCATCAGTGGTCATCATCTTTGGTTTCCTATGCATGAGGATCTTCTAAGAAGGTCTGAAAATTATGGCATTTTGACTATATTAAAAACAGAAATATTTCTTGAGAATTCAGTCATCAGGGTTAATTGTAAACTGTAAGCACTAGACTTGATGGTTTTTATCTGCCTTGATTTTTTTTCTATATCTTAAACAATGTAACTTGTAGTAAATTATGTGGCTTTCATCAGCTATTTCCTGTTTTTACTATACTTTTCTTCAGGAATATTATAAAGTTTTCTACACACAGTGTTACTTAGGTTAAGAACATTGATAGGGAGAAAAAAGGGGATGGGAAAAGATGAAGATCTCTCCATCCCCATTTCTGTGTTATTTTAATTCCATATATGTTTCATAATTTCATTTATGAAACATCTATTAAGTGCCCTTCTAGACAGCAACAAGGAGAGAATCAGCATTATATAGTAGCATTATACAAACTCCTGGATGGTGGCTTAACCGGGGTGAAGGTTTGTGAATTTGGTTCAACAGAACCAGCTACTTTTCTTTTATTATGAGGGCTTCTCTGTTTTGGGGATGGTCCTGACCAAGCTAAACTGTGTGAAGGGACACAGACATTCAAATCTGAGAGCTAAGAGTCAATCCTCAGATTATATCCTCTTTTGGAACATTTAATATATGGCAAGTAGCATCTAATAATAATGGTTAGTACTATCAGTGGCTTAGCAGGGGCCAGGTTCTGTCTAAATTATTTCAAGTCATGCTATCAACTAGTCAAGATAACTTGTTCCCATTGTAAAGAAGAGGAAACTGAGATTTAAAAGGTTAAATAATTTTTCCAGAATAATACAGCTACTACTAAGTAGGATTTGAAGGATTTGAACATGGGATATTCTAACATGGAGCAAAAGCTTACTCAACTATCTAGGCTCCCTCTCGTTTACCTCTGATTTTAAGTTATCTAAGGGTTAAGGAAAGAGGATTTAAAGGGTTGAAAAATCATTGAGATCTGGTTCACATTGTGTAGTCTGGAGATGCTGGTGTCGAGAAAGAACATGGGGCTGAGCATCAGCTCATCAATGACTGTCCAATATGAAGGTGTTAGCAGGAGTACAAATAAGTACCCTTAGAATAGTCAACTACCTTCAATACTTTTATTTAGTCTGTCGTTTCCATTACACACCCAGTAGAAACTCTCTGTTCCTGATGCTTGCTTTTGAGAATGTTCACAGGAGTAGAAGGGCCTAAAGTAAACTACTAAAAGTAGACTAAACTAAACCCTAATGTTCCACGACGATTTAGAAAACTGTGTTAACTATAAAGATCTGATCAGATGTTCATAGTATATTTTTCTGTTTCTTTGCAAACCTCTGTTTTTAGGCCACTTTACTGGAACAGAATTTATTAGAAGCTGGGTAAGCCACAGCTTTTGCAAAATGCAGTATTAGCATGATGCAGAGAAGTGTGTAGGTGAAAAATACAGCATCCCCGGAAACCCCATCACTTCCTCTTTGGTATATTTAGCATAGAGTAGCAGATGCTGGCTCATCCACCACATAGCAAACAAAATTTGCTTAGTAACTCCAAAGCTGTGATTTTCCAGGCTCAGTATTGTGGGGATCTCCCTGCTCCATTTTTCTGTCTCCATTCTATTTATCACACTGTTTTAGAGATTAGAAAGAGAACCTGCCCAATATCTTCATTGTAGAAAGAAGTCCTAACATATCAATTCCATGCTTAAAATCTTCAATGGCTCCTGCTGCCTATAGCATCAACTCCAAATTTTAGTTTTTTTTCCCAATGCCCTTCACAAACAACCCTTACCTTTCATTTGGTTCATTTCCCACCATTCCTCACTGACCTATTTGCTCTAGACACGAAAACATCCTCCACTCCTCAAACTGTACTTTCATGAGCTCTGATTTTTCTCTTTCTTCTCCCACCTTCTACCTTTTCAAGGCTTAGCTCAAATGTCTCTGTCCATGCGGAGCCCTTGCTGCCTGACTGTGAGCTCCTTGGTGGAAGGAATTGTGTCCTCTCCATTTTATGTGTCTGACATGAAGAGGGCATTCAGTGCTTATCATTGAAATGGGAGATCTCCTGTGAGCCAAGATGTGCAATACTGTGATGATACTGTTTTAGTGAGGTAGCCTAAGTTTTCCAGACAGCCCCACCTTAGACCGTATGTATTCCATTCTTAGACGGGAGGAAATCCACTGGGGTGCAAAGGATACCATTATTAAGTCTTTCCAAGGCCCCTCTTCTGCAGGATAAATTATACCAATTTTTTAAGCTTCTGCTTTCTTTACACCACATTTCTTCACTTTCTAATGTAGACAGGCCAAATCAAAGCATATGTGGAGGAAGAAGCTGAGCATGCTGTGGACAAAGGGGCCCCAGGAGACTCTTCCAGTCACAGCATTCATTTGCCACCTCCCTGCACTCTCTATTAGACAGGAAGGGAGTGGTCATGATGCCTTATGCCACTGGGCCTGGGTTGTATCCACTTTTACACAGAAATGGTATATTCCATCTAAATGATAAAATAATAACAGCAATATTCACGCAGTCTAAAGCTCTAAAATGACTATGGAATCTCCCATACTACACCCAAACTAAAAGACAGACCACATTCTAAGTGATTCATTTTTAACAAATCTTACTTTATCTCATGGACATACTGTGAAGATCAATCTACACACAATTTGTCTTTTTACAAGCATGCCAGTAGAAATGTCTATGTCAGCTGAACAAGGATGCTAAGTGTATTAGTAAAACTTATAAATATATTCAAACCTCAGGAAAAGTTCAAAACAATTTCAAGCTGAAAAAAAAAATATGTATCTGCCATAGGTCTTATGGAAAAGCCAGACACTACAAAACTTGCCACTAGAGGAAATAACATATCTGAATAAAAAATGAGAAAATCATTCTCAAAAGCACATGAAAAGTAGTAAAAAATGCCTGATAACCATAAACCTACTTGTAGAAATAACAGAAAAAAGAGGGTGGTGGGAAAGGAGCAAGCAAATTCTTAAAGTTTCCAATTATTTCGTTGTTCTAGGTATTTGCCTCATTTAGTACCATTATAAAGAGACCAATTTTTTTTTTCAGAAAAAAATAAAAGCAAACAATTGTCTACACATCAAAATTCAAATTAGTAAAAATGAAATTTAATGTTGGGGGAAATTTTTTAAAAACTTAAAACAAGTTAATTTCATGGACAGCTCATAAGCCAATGGCATAATTCTCTAAAGGTATTGAAGACCAGTGATTCTAATAGGATAGCTTTCCCAGGGCCATTGTTCTCCCTTCCAGTGTTTACAAAATAATTGTGGAGAAACAATATCCAAAATGGTAATAGGAAGAGTTCACGGAATGTTTTAAAATATAAATTCCTTCGTGAAAAGAAAAATCCTACCAAATTTAATTCATTTAGGGCCATATAAAAGCATAACAGAGAGAGTCCTTAACATATTTCAAACATTACCAATAATACTACATTTATTTTAAATAAAATTGATAAGAAGTTAGTTGTTGGGTAGAGTTTGCACTCAGGTGGAAACAAATGCCCTTCAAGGAAAAATACATAATCTCTCGTATGCAGTTAAGAAATCATTACATGGTTCTATCTTGTCAATATTCTGGCAACCACAAGCTCCCAAAGGTAGCCTAGAAAATCTAGAATGAAAACAAATCCAAGACCATTTGTACTCAGTTCCATGAAGTATATCTAAGTGACTATTCTTGGATTCTTCTTCACTTCTGCCACCAGCAAAAATGCCCCAGGACAGTATGTCCCAAAGTACACTGTACACATGGGACACTCTCCCAACAAATATTTTCGATGAATAAATTACTAAGAAGTAGTTTTCCAAAATTACTTAACTATAGGACATTTTTTTTTTTCCTTTTCTGTATAACATCTCGTGATATCCTGAGGATGAGTGTTCCTAGAAACAGACTGGGAATGCTGTTCCAATAAAACACTACCATGAAGTACCTAAGAGTATCAAGTATGGAGTCAGGTTGCCTGGATTTAAATTTTCACATAATGGCTGTGTCACCTTGGGCAGGGTACTTAGCTTTTCTGTGCTCCAGTTTCCCTTCTGTAAAATGGATATAACAAGAGTTATCTTCTGCTTGGGGATTATTGTTGAGAAGAAAAGAAACCATGTATATAGCAAGTGCTTAGCACTATGCCATAACATAGTAGTATTTAGTAAATGCTATCTATTTGTACTTTTTTTATACCCAGAGGTACAGCTAAGTCCAGGGAGAGGTCCTTTCTAAGTGGGATCTCCTTACAAGGTATGAGCTAGTCCCAAATTGGTTTCAGGGCTCCAGCTATCTTCTTTGAAGCTGTTCCTTTCCTTTCCTCAGTTATTCTGCTTGAATTTCCTAGAGCTATTCCAAGGCAGATTTCACCAGGGCCTGGTAGAAGGAAACCCTCTTCCCAGATGGGTTCCCACTTCTAAGAGAAAACCCACTGCCTGGAAATGGCTGCATAAAGCCCTAGCTACAGAGAAACTTGCATCAGAGCCTTGGAGTGCATTTGGCTGTGTTGGTTGGTGTATTCTGGGCCAGAAAAGCATGGTGACTCCTGCATGACTCTTCCTGCTTCCTACCTCTCTCTACCCTGTTGTTCCTATTAACAGAGTGTTTGTGTAATGGCAATACCAAGAATCTTTCTCTTTTTTTGGTGGGGGGAGTGAGCTTTTAAGGGTTTTTGTGTGTGTGTGTGTGTGTGTGTGTGTGTGTGTGTGTAATTACTGAAGTAACACATGCTTATTACACAAAAATCTAACATTACATAAATATATCAGGTAAAAAGTGAGGATCTCCTGTAATTCCACAACTCTTCCCTCTCCCCACAAACCCAAAACTGCTACTGTCAACAGTTTTCTCCTTATTTTTAATAATGTGCAGAACTGGAAGCTCTATACTCTGCTGAGAATTCTTCATTCTGCCACTTTTGCTTCAAGCATTTCTATGTATCTTTATAAAAGAAAGCTCAAATATCACCTTAGTGAACTTGCCCTGACCTAACCAACACATACTGGCCTGTCTCTTCACCAGGTGCCCGAATAATTTGTACATACTACATTTAGTGAACCAATAACAATTTCACTGCAATTTTTGAATTAAGTGTCTCTCCCACTTCAAGGGCTTCAAGGGCCATGTCTCCTTTCTCTTTGGTACAAGGACTTTAAGGGCCATGTCTCCTTTCCCTTTGGTACAACATGGACACACAGTTAACACACAACAAATATTTGTTGAGTGAATAAGTGAAGGCACATACATATAAAATATTTTTCTGGGCCGGCCCGGTAGCGCACTGGAGAGTGCACTGCTTGGGAGCGCGGCGGCGCTCCCGCCGAGGGTTCGGATCCCATGTGGAGACCGGTTCCCGCTCACTGGCTGAGTGCGGTGCGGGCGCAACACCGAGGGTTGCGATCCCGTTGCCGGTCTCTGGTACGGGCGCGACACCGAGGGTTGCAATCCCGTTACCGGTCAGTAAAAAAGACAAAAAGGAAAAAAATATATTTTTCTAAGAGACAGATTTTAAAGCTCTGTAATAATCAGAATCAGATGCTCATATTTAAACTTCTCTGGAAAGATGCTTTTCATATATCTCTCATTTTAACAACCAGGTAATACTGTTAATTCTAATTCTTTCATTTCTTTAGACCTGAAAACTCAAAATTCTAACTTCACAGAAAATTATAAAGTTGGAAGAATTTTGAGATGGATGGTAATTTATTTTTTAAGTGCCAAATGAATATTTTCAAGCATAGCATACTTGGCCATAGGCTTTGTCCACCAACACCAGAACATTCCAGGAAATGACATTTCAAATAAAGAGTTTCAAGTCCAGTAAACCACAAACACAAAAAAGCATTCAACAGCACAGCAAATAGCCTTCTGTTGACAGTTACTCAGGAAAGACTGATTATATTTACAAAGCTCAAAAATCTCTTCTGTTAGATTAACTGAATATAATTTAAGCTGATGGCTTGGGCAAAAGAGTGAATCTATAAGAGTGGTGAAAGAGGAGAACAAAGAAGATACCAGAAGGATGAATCTTAGATAAATATTCCCAAATACCAGTGAGTCCCACCAGACCAACACTTCAAAATTAACAAGCCCCACTGAGGGACTCTGACATGCATGCTGCATGACATATTGTCCAAAGAACTGCATCCAAAAAGAGTCTCACTTTTCTTGGAAAAAGGGATCACCACAGAGCTTTCATATTTCACCAATTAAACAGTTTGGGCCCAATGTAATTAGAAATTATGAACCCATTTCTTGGCCTCAAGCCCAAGGTCCTATTTCTTGTTCAAGACTATTAGTAATTTTCATTCAGAACTTGTATGTCACATATCAAGCTCATCTCTTCATATTATAATACACAGGTAATCTACAAGTAGAAATCTATAGTCAATTTTAAAATTAGGGTAAGACTCAGTGTGTGCAATCATGGGAAGAGAGGTACAGAGTAGAAACTGGGCAATCAAATAGCATGATGTGGAAGTAGGAAGTGACCAGGAGAACTTTAAGGCTCTTGAAAATTTAATAGGAAAATGGAAAAATGTACAAAGGTCACTGGGTTTCTATCACACAGGAAATGGTGACTTGAATAGTAAAGTGAAAGGATGTTTTAGGGATACTCTAGCAGCTTGCCCTGGAGTTACATTAGTATAACTAACATATTATCAGCACCGCACTCTCCCAAGTGAGCCACAGGCTGGCCCTTTGTATAACTAACATATTAAATTAGGAGGCTAAGTAATCACTAACAGGTGGAGGTTAAAAAAAATATATCGTCCTCTCATATATAAAATATGGTTCTGTCAGAGACATGCTTATTATAAAAGTTAACATAATGTACTTTTCTAAGTACATTATGTGTATAGTTCACTCAACTTTCAAAGCAACCCTATAAGATAGGAACTATTATCACCCACATTTCACAGATGAGAAAACTGAGGCACAGAGAGGCAAAGTAACTTGCCCAAAGCCACACAGCTAGAACGCTGCAGAGGTGAGATTGAACCCAGGCAGTCTGGTTCCAGAGTCCTAGGTTTTAACAGTATACCATGCTGCCTCACGACACCTACTCAAAAAACATATTGCTCTTTATTTTAGAGTTGTATTCATATGTTAATCCAGGTAGCTTTTCAGAAATCTTTTGGAGGTTTAAGTCCTGAATTGAAGAGACTGATCATTAGCTATCAAAAGCAACTGAAGTCAATGTACTTTCAGAGCTGAAAAAAGATACTCAATTCACCTTTACATGGTGTCTGATATTTTTCCAGTACCGAAGAAGTGGGTCAGAGCCTAGAGAACATAATTTTTATTACCATGAGAGCAGATAAAATACTCCGGAAACTTATAGATGAATGGAGATGAGGAAAACAAAGTCCAGAGAGTTCAAATGACCTGAATGAGGCCCAAAAAAGTAGTTTGTAGCACAAAGCAACCTAAAATTCCACTCAGATGTGTTTAGTTTCTCTTTTCATTCCACCACTCTGCCTCCAATCAAACTGGTTGAACACAGTAAAATAAGATTAACCTCCAAATTAAATATCTGTACAAATTAAAGAGTAGAAATGTTTAACTTCTGCCTGCTTTACTCTAGAACCCACTTCATTTGGAATGGTGAGGGATATCCAAGGGAATATTTTTAAGGGAAGGGGAAGAGGAGAGAATTCACATAGTCTCCCAGATCTTCTCTGAAGGAATGTGTGTTTTTTGGTTTTATTTGCTGGACAATTTTTCTCTTAAACCTTACCCAGTTCTAAAAGTAGACATTAAAACTATGTCTATATTGATAACATATAGACATATATATGTGTAGGTGTGTATGTAGGTCTCCAACTCTATTCTAAGGGTCTTAAGAACTGAGGACGTGCTTTAATCTTCTCCATGTGCCCAGCTTTTACAAAGTGCTTTATAAAAATCATAGTAGATGTTCAGTGAATCTCTTCTGTCATATATAGTAAATGCTAAAAGTGTAAGTATATACAACATAAGATTTCTACTTGGTTTTTCTTTAAAAATAAAAAAAGACCTTGTATTCAGGTTACCTAAAGATTTTTTTTTCTTTCTTTCTTTCTTTTTTTATTTATTTTCTTAATTTTATTTTGTCGATATACAATGAGGTTGATTACTGTGGCCCATTACCGAAACCCCCCTCCCTCCTCCCTCTCTCCCTCCCACCGAACGATGTCCTTTCTGTTTGCTTGTTGTATCAACTTCAAGGAGTTGTACTGTTAAGTGTTCTCCCCCCCCCCCAGTTTTTTTGTGTGTGCGTGTGAATTTATTTATTTTTAGCTCCCACCAATAAATGAGAACATGTGGTATTTCTCTTTCTGTGCCTGACTTGTTTCACTATGTATAATTCTCTCAAGGTCCATCGATGTTGTTGCAAATGGCAGTATTTCATTCGATTTTATAGCTGAGTAGTATTCCATTGTGTA
>NW_007728363.1:45526-46490 GCF_000696425.1 Galeopterus variegatus
TATTGTTTCAGGGTGTATATTTAATTCTTTAATCCATTTTGAGTTGACTTTAGTGTATGTTTATTTATTTATTTATTTATTTATTTATTTATTGTCTTTTTCCATGTCCGGCAACGGATCGCAACCCTCAGTGTCGCCCCCGTACCGGACCGGGACCGGCAACGGGATCGCAGCCCTCGGTGTTGCTCCTGTGCCTCGCTCAGCCAGTGAGCGGGAACCGGTCTGTATGTGGGATCCGAACCCTCGGCGGGAGCGCCGCCGCACTTCCAAAGCGGCGCACTATAGCAGTGCGCCACTGGGCCGGCCCGACTTTAGTGTATGTTGAAAGGTATGGGTCTAGTATCATTCTCCTACATATGGATATCCAGTTCTCCCAGCACCATTTGCTGAAGAGGCAGTCTCTTCCCCAGTGTATAGGCTTGGTGCCTTTATCAAAGAGCAGATGGCAGTAGGTGTGTGGGTTGATTTCTGGATTCTATATTCTATTCCATTGATCAGTGTGTCTGTTTTTATGCCAGTACCATACTGTTTTGGTTATTATAGCTTTGTAGCATAGTTTAAAATCAGGTAGTGTTATGCTTCCAGCTTTATTTTTTTTGCTCAGCATTGATTTGGCTATGCGTGGTCCTTTGTTATTCCATACAAATGTCTGGATAGTTCTTTCCATTTCTGAGAAAAATGTCATTGGGATTTTGATAGGGATTGCATTGAATTTGTATACCACTTTGGGTAGTATGGACATTTTCACTATGTTGATTCTTCCAATCCAAGAGCATGGGATATCTTTCCATCTTCTTGTATCCTCTCTAATTTCTCTCAGGAGTAGTTTGTAGTTCTCATTATAGAGATTTTTCACATCCTTGGTTAGCTCAATTCCTAAGTATTTTATTTTTTTGGTGGCTATTGTAAATGGGCCGGGTTTTTTGATTTTTTTTTCCGCCTGTTCAGTGTTTGAGGAAAAAAA
>NW_007728363.1:49229-62739 GCF_000696425.1 Galeopterus variegatus
AGTTTTCTGCCACTATTTTGTTGAATATGTTTTCAATACATTCTCCTTTTTCCTCCCCTTCTGGAATACCCATGACTTACTTGGATATTTGAGCTCTTAAGGTTGTCTAATGTCTGTCTCAGATTTTCTTCAATATCTTTGATTCTTTTCTCTTTTTTCTTGTCTGCTTGTGTCATTTCAATCAGCCCATCTTCAAGTTCAGAGGTTCTCTCTTCAACTTCTGCAAGCCTGCTGGTTAAACTCTCCATTGTGTTTTTTATTTCGCTGAATAACTTCTTCAGTTCGGCAAGTTCTGCTACATTTTTTTTCAGGTCATTGATTTCCTTGTACATTTCCTCTTTCAGGTCCTGTATACTTTTCCTCATTTCATCATGATGTCTAGCTGAGTTTTCTTGTATCTCATTCAGTTTCCTTAGAATTATCACTCGAAATTCCTTGTCAGTCATTTCAAGGGCTTCTTGTTCTATAGGATCTAGAGCTTGAGATTTATTATCTTTGGGTGGGGTACTTTCTTGATTTTTCGTGTTTCTGGTGTCTTTTCTTTGATGTTTATTCATTGTGTCTCTTCAATGTAGTGGCTCGGGTTGGTCACGCTGTCAGGTGCCGGCTGCTGTCAGCGCTGACCTTCGCTGCCCAAGCTGTAGCAGGAACAGTTTTGTTTCTGCACCTGTGGCCGTCCTGCAGCGCACGTGTAGCAATAGCCCTAAAGATTTTTTATTAGGTTATTTTAGTTGTTTCAGACTGAAGCAATTGTTTTCCTCTCCCCTCAAGGGACATTTGGCAATGTCAGGAGAAATTTTTGGTTGCCACAACCTGGGGGCGGGGTGCTACTGGCATCTAGCAGGTAGAGGCTGGGGGTGCTATGAAACATCCTACTGTGCCTGGGACAGACCTCACAACAAAGAATCACCTGATCCAAAACATCAGTAGTGCCAAGGTTGAGAAACACTGACCTATTTAGATGTCAAAAAAGTACACAACCACCTTTCCATGTCTTTATTTTAAAACACAAGTAAGCTATAAATCAAAATGGTACAGTGAAGATTTGTCCCAAACAAGACAGTTTCAGTAATTTACTGTTAAGAAGTTGAACAATTATTTAATGGGCTGATTTACAGGATTAGAAGTGTGCACTAAAAGCAGGAAGAAAAGCATGAATTTAAACACTTTATGTTTTTAAAAATAAGCAGTGGAATGTTCTAATCTTTACTACATCTGAAACTGAGGTTACTCCACAGTTATGACATAAGACATTCTGCTGATGAGGCATTTTAAAACCACCACTGTCTGATTCACACATGGAACTCTCACTTCAGACTATTTCACTATTTCTTTTTTTTTTTTTTTTTTTTTTTTTTCCCCGTGCCGGGAAAGGGACCCCAACCCCCGGGTTCCCCCCCGACCGGGCCCGGGGACCGGCAATGGGATTGCAAGCCTCGGTGTTGCCCCCGCGCCTCACTCAGCCAGTGAGCGGGAGCCAGTCTGTATGTGGGATCCGAACCCTCGGACGGGAGCGCCGCCGCGCTTCCCAAGCGGCGCACTATCCAGTGCGCCACCGGGCCGGCCCCTATTTCACTATTTCTAACCACACTCAAAATCTACTCTTTTGACCAACACACAAAAAGGAAATAAATATATTTTAGTTTGCAAAAATGATCATTAAAATAAACTGCTTTCTCTATTAGCCCTTCCTTTTTATGCCTGTCCACTTCCCCACATCTAGATTTACCTTGAAGGCCCATTTTTTCAGCCTAGATTCCTTACTGTGGCTAAGAAATCATTCTTTCAGTCCTGGGTCACTCTCTTTGATTTCTGTCATGGAAGGATAACCAGCCTTTCTCCATTATCCTAACAGCCCGATAATGTCTTAAGATAAATAAGGACAAGAAAGTAGGCGGTGCCGCTGATTTTTCTTTGCATTTGATCATGGTTTCCTTACATAGTCTCCAGCTGATATAGTTAAATTTGCTTCAGTTTTATTTGCTTGTTCGTTTTCCCCAGTGGCTGATAATAATATTTGATACTTTGGATGTCTGGAGTATACTTGAATAAAAATTTCTTTCCTTAAGGAAATACGTTAGTTCTTTGCTGGGAATCAACTGATGGAAAAAAACTATGTATAGATCTGAGGAGGATCTTTGAACACACCACAGTAACTGATCTGTTAATTATTCTGTGTACTGAGTTAAACATGTCACCACTGAGATCCTCACACATTGGTTAACAATTTTCTAAATATTTACCAAGATCTTTAATAAGCGAGAGTGCTTCCCATGATATAAAGGCTCCACCGCCATCATCCATGGCTCCCTGCCCAACATCCCAGCTGTCCAGATGTCCACTGACTAGTACAACCTAGAAAAAATAATAAAGAGAAAAAAGTAAATAATACTAAGCAAAAATGATATTAGAGAGGAAGCATTAGTAGGCATTCCAAATTCAAAAATGAAACTTTTACATTTTCTATTTTACATCTTAAAAGGTATGTGTCACTACTAGTGGAAAACTTGGTATAAAGGCATTATAATGGATATGAGGTCATTCTAATAGTCATAGTTAAAGTCCTCACCTTATACCTCTCTTAGTTAATATAATTTTGAGCACTAAAGAAATTCTTATTACTGATAGATGTTTGATAACTTTACTACATGGCTTAACAACCTAAATCACATAAAAATGGAGCTCAAAACTTCAACCATATTCTCATTTCCCAAATTCTAGAATACATTTTATAAACATGTTAAGTTGAATTTAAGTTAAAAAATGAGAACAAAAATTTACTTTTTAAAAAATAATTGCATTTTGTGCATTACAAATTACTCTAATGTTGAATAAATAAATAGCTGGATTAAAAAACTACATCTAATTAAACGGAAGAAACTTTAAGAGTGATTTCAATTTATATTAGTTTTAAATTAATTATATTATAAATTTCAAAACACCATAGGTTTAAAATTTTTTTCAAGTTCAAGAAGTATTAGCAATTCTCTCTAGGAAAATACAAAAACATTTCACTGGAAGTAAATTTTATGGACACATTTCTAATAAGTTAAAAGCCTAGTAAAATGATGGTGGGCCAATAGGATATCTGTATGAAAAAAATGTATCTTGATCACGTGATACAGTATACAGATGTCAAGTCAGATTGAATGCAGATCTAAAAGATTTTAGAGGAAAGCATAAAACAACTTTGTCAACTTGGAGTAGGCAAAGATTTTTTTTTTTTAAATGCAAACCATAATAGAAAAAATAATACATCAGACTTTTTAAAAATTAGGAATATTTGTTCATCAAAAGACCCTACTAAGAGAGCGAAAAGGCAACCCACAGATGGGGAAAAATATTCACCATACATATATACATTAAAGGACTCATATCCAGATTATATAAAGAATCACAATGAAACAATAACAGAAAGAGTCAACTGATAGATAAAGGGGCAAAAGACTTGACAATTCACAAAAAAAGATACACAAGTTATTAGTAATTATACAGAAAGGTACTTGGGTTCATTATTATCAAAGAAATATAAATTAAACCACATTCAATACATATCCACCAGAATGGCTAAAATGAAAAAGACAGAATGCCAAATATTGGTTAGAAGGTGGAGAAAGTGGAATTCTTGTACATTGCTGGTGTAAGTGTAAGTACATACAGCCACTCTGGAAAACTGGCTTATCTATGAAGTCTGAATATACACATACCCTATGACTTGGTAATTCCACTCCTAGCTATCTAACCAACAAGAACGTGTGTGTGTGTGTGTGTGTGTGTGTGTGTGTACTTTAACCAAAAGAGATGTACTAGAATATTCATAATAAAGTATTCATAATAACCCCCATGCTCCTCTGAAAAGGAAACTATTCAAATGCTTGTTAACAGTACAATGAATAAATTGTGTTGTATTCATCAATGGAACACTGCACAACAGAAAAAATGAACAAGCACAATACATGATAAATCTGGATGAATCTCATAAGCATAATGAAGAGTGAAAGAAGCCAGACACAAAAAACACATCGTGTATAATTCCATTTACGTAAAGAACAAAACAAGCAATACAGGAGAGTGGTTACATTTGGTGAGGAGGGTTAGTGACAGGTAGGGGGTACAGGAAAGCTTCTGGGGTTCTGGTCATGTACTGTTTCCTGATTTGGGTAACGATTACACATCTGTGCTCAGTTTGTGACAGTTCACCTTTCTTATACACTTAGGATTTGTGCATTTTCTCTGAGAAAATTACACTTCAGTGAAAAGTTAAAAGAAATGAGTTCAACAGATTGATATCTACGTATTGCCTATAGTAAAAAACCAGAGTTGAAACATTCTTTTTGATGGTGAAGATAATAATTGCCCATAACAATGGGAAAGCAGGATTTTTGGTATAAAATATCAGGATGACCCTTGGCACTGCCTGATTCACTGAGCAGCTGCAGGATCTCCTAGTGACATATACCCAGGCCCGGCCTAGTGTGACTTCATGTAGTTATAAACAAGTACAATGCTGCACACTAACAAATGGCCACGTAACAAACCCAAATGGATTGTTTCTAAGAGAGAAAAATAAAGGAAAAGACATGTTGCAATAGCAGGAACTTCTGATTCAGAAAGTGGTGTAATCCCATGTGGGATGAACAAGCCAATTAGTCAACGTTCTCACAACACTCAGAACCATTTTCCCAATAATGTTCCAGTGGACTAAAACTGTCAAAATGTGTTTCAATGAACTTTTTCTCAGATGACATATAGGAGTAACTAAATCAAAGCAGCTATTATTTTATTCTTCAGACTTCCTTCAGAATAATTAAGATCATTTACAGTCATACTTCTTTATGCCTTCAATCTCCATTACTTAAACCAGTAGTTAAAAGATGGGAAAGATTATCTCTAATGATAGGAAACTGAACAATATCCCATAGGATAAAATCTTTGGTACAGTGCTATGGAAGAATGATCACATACCATTTGGATTACAAGAGCTTGTTTCAGTATATATATTTTTTGAATCAGAAAAAAAATTGGGGGACACAATGAAGTACTAGTTGTAATTTTAATATCTATTGATTCAAAACCAGGTAATGGCAAAAAGCTACCTGTAATTCAGTAGCATTTTGAATGAACTTGAGTTTTCCTAATTATAAGAGCTTCTACATACACTTAGAATATAGTAGTGTAGGAGGCTAATGCAGCCTCACAACAGATAACCCAGAAAAATATACAAACTCACGAGGCTACTAAAAATCTGCCTTATGTCAGGGTCAGGCATAAATGAACATAAATTATAATAAAGTTGAATCTGGGATAAGAAAACAAAACACAAACAGACTACCCAGAGATGTAGTAAACTCCAGTTTTATGAAAAATAATAATCCGATAAAAGACAGGAAAATGCACAGTCCTGTTACTGCCTCTGTTGCCAGATATGGGTCCCTTAGAGTGAAAACAAGGCCTAGAACCAACAGAGAAGTGGGCATCCACTCATCCACCACTTCATGTGCTGCTCCCTGAGGCAGGCAGGGCACTGACCAGTTCCTTTCCCCCCAACTTCTTTCCTACCACCATCTCTTCTGAATGCAGTATATGGTAAAAAAAAAAATTACTTAAAACATAGCAACAGCAATAGCAGCCACAACAAAACAATGAGGAAGGCAGAATGGGGACTGCAGTGCTCTGAAATTTAGGGTTCCTTATTGGTGAGGCATACATTAGTCCTGACTACCCTGGGAATGGGGGCCTTAGGAATGGGGAAAGGACCCACCACAGTGGGGCAGAAACACACTAGATGACAGCCTGCTAGGAATTAGACTGGCAAGGGCACACGACCACCTGTTGGCCAGCTGTGGTCTGAAAGAGGAGACAGATGAAATCAAGGGTGGACAGAGAGCAGCCCCCAGGACAAACCCCTCACTTCTCTGTTATTGTCACATACAGAGATGCAGAGTCCAAATAGATGCACCTGATTAAAAGATGAAAAAATCAAAATGGGACTATGGCAGAACAAGGGAGAGAGAACAGCCTCAGGAGTGCATTCTAATAAAAACGAGCTAACACAACATACTGAAGAAAATGTTGTGATTTTTGGCATTCATTCATGATTTCCCTCAATAATTTTTATTGAGTTCCCACTGTGTTCTAGAGATACACAAATAAACAAAACAAGCAAATTTTCTGCCTTAATGGAATTTACATTCTGGTAGGGAAGATGGAAAGTAAATAAATTAAAAAAAATATGATGGAAGTTTTAAGTGCTATAAAGAAAAATAAGCCAGGGAAAGAGAATAGAGAGTGATAGTGGCAGGGAGAGGATGGAAAATGAGGCTATTTTAGGTAGAATTATCAGAGGTCTCTCCCTAAAGAGATGACATCGGAGTAGAGACCTGAATGAAGACAGAAAGTGAGCCATGAAAATCTGGGCAAGAAGCATTATAAGCAGCATGAAAACATAGGCAAAAACTCTGGGTGGGAACAGTGTGACACGTCTGAACACTGGCAAGAGGGCTGGTATGACGAGAGCTGAGAAAGCAGTAAGGCAGAGTGGCTGGAGAGATTGCTGGAAGCTGTAGGAGCAAGGAGAAACTTGTAGGCCACACTGAGGAACTTGTATTTTATTCTGTAATGAGAAGCTATGGGAGAATGGTAACATCCAGTTTATGTCTTTAAAAATTATAGCTTGTATAAAGAAAGAGTGAAGGATGAAAAGAAAGCAGGCCATTTCACCAAAATTAATCAATCAAAAATCAGTTTGCGAGGAAACATCAGTCTGCTTCTTCTTAAAATGTATATAGCCACTGGAGAATGCTGTCCCCATCCTAACAATGAAAGGAAGCTGCACCATCTATAAAGTCACAATTTTTTAATAAGCCCATCAGAGCTCTGAGATAGTAATTCAATCAGAATTATTATCTCTAAGAAGAGAGAGGATTGTTTTGCCTTTGGCAGTGCCAGGAGGGAGAGGTGGCAGTCATAAAAGCAGGAATGAAGAAAGCAACTAAAATGTTAACAAATCGTTAAAGGGCAAATGTGGGTTAGCATGAGGGTTTACAATCCCTGGAAACCCCCACAGAAGGGCACTGGGCACTCATTTTCCAGATCTTTTCCACAGGCCTCCATTGCGGGCTCATAAGAAAGGTGGGGAGCAGGGCAGGAACCCTGAGAAAGCCCATCACATAATGCAAGAGTGCAGATGATGACGGGATGCCTCCGGGAGGCAGGCAGCAAACATGCCTGCCTCTGGTGCTGCCTGCCTCTGGAACCCTTCTCCTATAGGAAGCAGAGGCCCCTGGGAGAGAGGCAGAAAACTGTCCTGCATGCCAGTCCCAGCCAAAGGTCAGAGGCTATGGAAAGAGGGGTAGAAAATTGTACGCCCACCTCACACCGACACTAGGAAAAACATCTGTGTCTCTGGGAGAGGGCAGGAAATGCACTCATGCCCAGAATTCTGCACTGATATAAAGCAGTGTTCTACTGCCCCTAGGTGAGGGGCAGGATACTTACTCCAAAGATACAAAGCAGAGCTTAACTTCCACAGGAGGAGGAGCAGAAATGTTGAGAAATCCCTACCCTTGAGCTGAGACTGGGCCTGGCCAAGACTGAGGGGCAGAAGAACCAAGAAACAACACTGTCCTCACCTCGAGCCTTGCACCAAGTAACAAGCAGAGCAGTAATAGTTTATAACTACGGGAAGGGCATGAGCACAGAGAGGCACCTTCTGTGGTGCAGACGTATACAGCCTGCTGAAAGCTGAGGGTGAAGCAAGGACATGGAGCCAAGCCCTCCAGCAACCCAAGCCCCATACTAAAAACAGAGTAGTACCAGCCTGGGAAGTATGCAAGCACCAAAGGCAAGAATAGAAACAACAAAACCCAAATCTAGCTCAACTATGAATAGCTTAACTCAACTACCTTCATACTAATGGCTGAACAGAAGAAGAGGCACTGTCAGTTTTGGACATAAACACTATTTACTCGGGCTCTACTGTTTTCTTACATACAATGCCTAGCATCCAATAAAAAATTATGAGATACAAAATGAGCAAAAAATAAAAAGATTCATTGTCACAAAATACAAAATTCAGCATAACTAGACCCAGATATCATCCAGATGTTTAAATTGTCAGACAAGGACTTTTAAAAAAACTGATTAACATTTTAAAGATTCTAGTGAAAAAGGTGGGGAATTTCATTAGAGATACCAATACTACTAAAAAAAGTGAAATATAAATGCTAAAAATGAAAAATACAGTATAAATATTTATAGATGAAGTAAACACTTAAATGTAGAAGTCAAAAATTAAAACTTTTGTAGGAAATAAAAAATATTATTATGTCTTCAGTGGGGAGTGGAAGATTTTTTAAACAAGATATAAAAATCCAAAGCAAAAGGAAAAGTATATAAATTCAACTGTAATAAAGCCATTATGGTTATCAGGAGAAATCATAGAATGAGAAGAGTTGCTACAAATTTGGAGAAGATATTTACAATGTAAATAACCAAAAAAATGATTTATATTCAAAAGAGATAAAGAATTCCTACTAATCAACAAGAAAAAGACAAGCAACCCAAAAGACAAAGGGTCAAAAGACATAAGCAGGCATTTCATAGAAAAATTATGAATGGACATTAAGCATTTGAAAAAAATGACCAATCTCATTATTGATCAGGGAATCATAAATTAGACCTTCAGTAAGATACCACTTTGTACCTAACTAACTGGGAAAAAGATTAAAATCTGACTATGAGGTTTGGCAAAGATGTTGAGAAACGAATTCTCCTGTACTACTGGTAGGAGCAGGCTATAGTTAAAACCATATAGGAAAACAATTGGACATATCCTTGTAAAGCTGAACATATATGTATCCCACAATCCAACAATCCCACATTAGATGCATACATTAGAGGAATTCTGGTACTTGAGTTCCAGGAGACATATATTAAAATGGCCAAACAGAAGCAATCAAAGGTCTCAAACCAAAAACAATGCAAACGTTCATCAACAGTAGAATGAATAAATAAATTGTGGCACAGTTATACCATGGAATATTACAAAGTAATGAAAATGACATATAGCTACATATATAAATGTAAATAAATCTAAAAACAAAAACAAAAACATGGAACATGGAACAAAAAACAAAAACAAAAAGAAAATCACAAAAGAAATAGAAGAGCAAGATTTCATGATGAAAAGCAAAGTAAACCAAATAGTTTAATGGTAAACAAAAAATAGGATAGTTTTTATATCAGATAGGGGTTGGAATAGAGAGGAGGAGATGATCAGAGAGAAGCCCACAGAGGGCTCCTAAGGCACTGATAGTGCTCTCTTTCTGAAACTGAGTGGTGAGAGCATGTGTGATCCTTCTGTTAGTCTAGACCGCTCATAGATAAATGGTCTTCTGTATGTGTGCTGTATTAAACAATGGCAGGAATTATCAAAGACCTACCTTTGAAAGGCATGGGGCTCAGATAGTTTTAAAGTGAGTTCAACCAAACATTGAAGGTCAGATTTATCTCATCCGATTTCAACTGTTGTAAAGCAAAGAAAAATACGGAACATGTCTACATTTACTTACAAAGCTATCATAATCTTGATATTAAAACATGAGAAAGATAGTATGCCCCATAAAAACCAACTAGAGATCAAAGATACTTGTAAAAATCTGAAATAATTATATCCAGCAGCATATTAAAAGATATTGCAATAATGGCTCAATAGTCTCCAAATGCCCTTGGTAACTAGAAGCAATATAGGTTTCAAAAATACTAAGAAAAGGCCACTTTGGGTCATACTTATCTTCTTAGCATGCCTAGCTTTTAACGTTCTTTGTTTAAAGTTATGTGAATTGTATAGGTATTTATCTCACCTGGCCACATTCTTGTTGATCAATCATCAATAAACAGGATGCCCATCAGACAATGCAGCATGCTGCATTTTACAAAAATCTTGCTCAATCAAAAGCCAGAGAGACAATTATTTAGGGTTTTTGTTTTTGCTTTTGTAACTTTGTTTTATTTGCAGCTGCTTCATCCTCCTAGCCTTAATTTTATTTGGTGCATTTTAAGTCTTAGGGCTTCAAAGTTCAAGGCCTAATGCATTTCCAGACACAGGAAATCCCCAAATTTTCAACAACAAAAATCATTAAATGGTTGAAAAATATGACCTACAGAAGGAGGAGGGAAAATAACTCTCATGATTTAGCCTTAGAGAAGAAGCCAAGGAGTGACCTAATAATGAACTTTAGCTAAGATGTGTCCCACTGTGGAAGTTAGGAACAGCAGAAGAAAAAGCAAAGCCAGGCATGGGCCACAGCAATGAGCATCAGGGTCATACAAGCCATCAAGAATTTTCTGATTAAGGCTTTTGTAGAAGTTAAAAAAAAAATGGATAGCAGGGGAAAGGTTATGGAAAATTCCCTTCCTTGAAGGGTTTCTAAAATAGGATACATTCTTAGGTCGTACATGGAAAGCTAAAAGAGAAAGGATAAATAAAACCTTTCAAGGTTCCATCTGATGCAATATTCCATGACAATTTTTAAGACTTCCTCTTTTATTCTAACCACTTTACAGGGAGAAACTGTCCTTTGAAAATCCTCTATAACCTCAACAGACTTTTCCCTGAGCATCTCCTTTCTGACTGCCAAGCATCTTCCCACAGTTTATAATCTAAACAGAGGTGGGCAGGAACGTCTCAAGAAATCCATGTTTTCTTAATCCGTGCTGGAGACAAAGCCTAGGCTTTCAGAGGGTAGTTGCTGAATGTATTGTCCTACTGCCCAGCATAGACAAAAAGGGCAACGTATTAACAAATATTTTCCTCCCTAATGATTCAGACTAGGTGGTCGACAGAATAAAGCTGGGCTCCTGACACACAGCATGTGTTCAGAGACAACACAGCAAACGTCTGAACTCCTCTTGAATTGATTTCTTATCTTCAAGCTTTTTTCTTTTTTTTTCTTTAAGAGAAGCTGTTGGGCGTTAGCTTGTAAGATACAGACTTCTTTCATAAGAAAATGGGCCATCTGTCCAAATGCTCAGGTATTACCACAGCTGCTCCTGAAAGGAGATGTTTCCACTCCCTGACTATCCCCTCTTACTTTTGCAGGTATTCAGACTGGATTCATAAAACAAAGATCATGCCTATTCCCGGCTGAATTCTCTGAGCACATTACTGAACTGATATCTCAGGCTAAAACAAGAAGGGCCTTAATTGATCTGTGGCTCATGAAAATCAAGTCTTAGGCAGATTTATAAAATGTGATTGCACTGTATTTGGAAGAAATGGCTGACATTGATTAAGCATTGATTTGAGGATGGGGCACAGCAGAGAATATCTATGAAAGAAAATCATTCTGATGAAATGGAGGAAATTGGGTTTCATCCAGAAGTCGTGACTTTTTGCAACAGGAGATGATCTTCTTTTTAAGTGAAAGAACCATGCTTCTGAACTCCTTCTCATTTAGCCTAAGCAACCACAGGATAACTTATCTCATTTTGAGAGGATGGGAGGAGTAGAAGAGTTGAATTACAACATTGTATTTGAACTTCCTGACGGAGGTAAGAAACACACAGAATCTCTTCTCTTAAATAAATTATTTCTCAGTAATGATCATTTTTCTCATGATCAAATCCAAACCCAAATCCATAACTTCTCTTGTCTTACAACCATTCACTTATCACTGTGTCTCAGGCTTTTTTCAGGCTTAAGTGGGTAGGATAAAAAAAAAGCATTTGGTACCCTACAGACTCTTTTATGGTTCAATCTAAAAAGCTAATAAGAATATCATCAATCTTTTATTATAGAAAATGGGTGTCAAGGTGCTTACTATCAAAAGAAACTCTCTTCAACTTAAATTTTGACCATTTAGGTTTATAAGCTAAAGGAGTCTTCCTGGTCTCTAATGGTTCCTAAAATCCCACAAGTCTATGTACGAGTGGCTTTGGAAATACCCAGCCATCATAGCCTGCGTAGTTGAAATTAAAGTTACCCAAAGCGTTTCTACCTCAAACATCCATGTTATTCTGTAGGCTCCTTCTTGCCATGTCCCTGAACCACAGTGTCAATGGGGAGTTAGGAGTCAACCATCTCAAGGCCCAAGACTTGACAGTGAACTTTGGGGTAGCTGCATGGCTTCCAATGATGGCAACACTTGAGAACCACTTTTATTTTGATGCATACATTCTAGTTTAAATGTAAAACAGTCGGAAGTGACTAATGACGGAGAAATACTGTTATGGGAGGTAGGGAAGATGGCAACGGGTCTGGAGTGGCCGTGCCAGGAAACAGCGCGATCCTGAGAGCTGTGCTCTATGATACCAGAGTATTGACTGTATTTCCAAGATCAACAAAAGGCGAATAATTCTTTCAACAACGATCCTACATCAACAAACAAGCGGCAGCAGGTTCGAGGTTTTGGGGCCGACACAGAGGAGGACTCCTGAGAGCACCCAGGCCCAGCTGTGGGAACGGGCGAGTGGCCCAGACAACAAAGGCCAGGAAAGCCAGCAAAGGACAGCGCAGAGGCGGAGTGAAGCGCGCCAGACCGGCGCAACTCTGCGACCTCTGTGAGTCACCCCCAGCCCACCCCCACTTGCGGGGCGAAGCCCGACTGCTCCCTGCCCACCTGGCCCCCGCCCACCAAACCAGGCTAGGCGCCCACAACAAAGCTACCTCCATTTTCTCGGGTGGGGGCGGAGAAGGCTGGCATAGTGAGGGCAGGCCAGCCATCTCTGTTTGGCGTGGCTCCTCACTGAGATGTGCTATTTGCTTACCTCGACGCGGGGCACCCCGGGGCCTGTGGACTGACCTACAATCCCACTCTCCCCGCAGATCTCTGACGGGGCTGGTAGCGTGGGGAGCCCCCGGCCAGCGTCGGGGGGGCAGGGAAGAGGAGCCCGCCCAGATCGTCTCTCCGCCACACCCTGGGCGTCGGCCCCAGATAAACTCCCTCTTCCCAAGAGGCAGATTCCATCTCTGGGGACCTCAGTTTGGAAGAGCCCCTAACTGATTTCTGGTGGGGAGAGGGGTACCCGGAGACCCCTCGAGCTACATTGAAGTTTACTAGTCAGCTCCCCAAAAGGGCTGACCCGTGCCGGGGAGAGTCAAAGAGGAATTGGGTGCTGAGGGACCCTCCCCCGAGGAGTTCACTCCCGGCAGTAGGAGAGTCAGGATACCTGCTGGGCAGGGCGGGGCAGGGCACAACTTTGATGACTCAACTGAAAGTCAAGGTTTGTAGAAGACATGCCTCAGCCCTGTCCTGAGCACACAGAGTGGGGAGGGGCCCGGCTAAAAGAGGCGGAATCTCAGAAATAAATAAAGAAAGAAAGATTAGGTACAGAGCCTGCAGGAACGATCTGCAAGGCTCAATAGCCCCATCTAGTGTTCACAGAGTGTGAAAACGCCCTGATAGCAAGGGGCAGAATACACACACCTTACGAGACTTGAATCAGAGGTCCAAGATTCGAGAGAAAACCCTCTCGAAAACCCTCTCGAAATCCTCTCGAAAACCCTCTC
>NW_007728363.1:62749-84732 GCF_000696425.1 Galeopterus variegatus
TGAAGTTGTTACAACAAGCAAACGGAAAGGACATTCTTGGGGGGGAGGGGAGAGAGGGAGGAGGGAGGGAGGTGTCGTTGATGGGCCATAATAATCATATACAGTGTATATTGACAAAATAAAAATTTTAACGAAAAAAAAAATAGAAAAAAAAATAAATAATAAAAATAAATAAATAAATAAATGTAAAACAGTCAAATAATATTATAGACACCCCTAACAGAAGACTTCTTGATGACTTGAGTTTTAGCTTCAGGACAGACTATGAAGGAGCCAAGCTTACTTTGAAAGGCTACATGCCTGCATAAGTGGGCTTGCTATCCAAGCACACTACCTCCTGGTCATTATACTTCACCTCATGTACGATCAGCCAGGTCATTTCAGTTAATATTCTCTGTGCTCAACTCTAGGGAAGAAGCCAAAGTTTCATCAGTATATTTTGTTTTAGAAAGGAGATGTTGCAAATATTTGAACATTTCATTTTTTTTGCATCCTTATTTGAAGGAATACTATTTTACTCATTACCCCTGATTCTGTCTTATCTTTTATTAGAATTTACATGTCCTAGGGAAAAACAAGCAAATTGACATCTTAACTTGCATTGTACTTAATATATGCTCTAGAAGAGCCCAGGAAACATATATATTACGTATATACCTGTATATCTAAAATGAAAAACTCTTCCTTTCCATTTCAAATACAATAAATTAAAGCTTAACTTCAATATTTAAAGTCAAGTAACACATCGGCATAAAGAAGTGACGATCTTAGTCTCACAAGAATCAAAGCCACTAACAGCTAAAATGTTGCTTAACTTTATAACATTCTTGTGTCACAACCCAAAAAGAATGATCCAAAAGTGATTTCTTCTATGTCCAAAGCTAACATGAAGCACAACTATGCTTTGCACAGCACAGAAAACTTTTCTACCCTCTTAAAAGTGAACTTCAAGGATAAGGAGTAGGAGGAGTTTGAATGTCATGCTTGATAAAGGCAGACCTGATGGAGAGAAAGGAATGAAAGTTGGCCTAGAGACTAAGAGTTCATGAAGAAATGACTAAGGCAGACCTGACGGAGAGAAAGGAATGAAAGTTGGCCTAGAGACTAAGAGTTCATGAAGAAATGACTAAGGCAGACCTGATGGAGAGAAAGGAATGAAAGTTGGCCTAGAGACTAAGAGTTCATGAAGAAATGACTAAGGCAGACCTGATGGAGAGAAAGGAATGAAAGTTGGCCTAGAGACTAAGAGTTCATGAAGAAATGACTAAGGCAGACCTGATGGAGAGAAAGGAATGAAAGTTGGCCTAGAGACTAAGAGTTCATGAAGAAATGACTATTTAAAAATGGATATAATAGAAAGACAAGGCAATTTTCAGAACCTAACAGAAACCACAAAGGAGAATGAATAGTTTAGCTGTCCTCTAATTGTCCAAAATTAATTGTCCAATTAATTGTCCAAAATGCATTTAATGAAAATAAAAGAACATCATGAAGAAAAAAGACTGTTCACTTCCCCTATCAATGGACATTGTGGCATTATTGTCATGATGTGGATTTAGATTTTTGAAGTCAACACTCATGAACTTTTCCCTGTCCCCCTAATTATTTTGACTTGTCATTAGATTATATTCTCATCAATTAAGTCAGTTAAATCTCAACAGTTGTTTGTAGCCATGTGTTTTGAATAATCACACGCCTGTGAGAAACCTTAAAAAAAAAAGAAAAATGGATTCTTTCTGCTCAATTGTGTATTTTCTGAAGAAATAAAAGTGCTAATCAAAACAAGTCGTTATTAATTTAATTTGTACTTATTAGCATAAACAGTGCATTTTAATAGGCTTAGAAAAAGATTAAAAGAAATACAAATATCAAAGTACAATTCTCACTAAATCATATTTCTCATTAAATTTTAAATGTTAGCACTGCTTAACTTAAACCGTCTCTTGATACAATCTTGTTTAACATTTCCATTAATACCTTGGAGGCACGCTTATGAATTTTAAGATGATAAAAATATAAGATGAATGATTAACATGTTGGACCAAATAATTAAGTTTTGAAATATCCTAAAGCAGAAATAATAGTTTAAAACTGACAAGATAATTCAGCAGGGATAAATATAAAGATACACAGTGTACTTTGAGATGGTAGGTTGATAGCAGTCTGTTTGGCAACACCCAGGAAACTCAGGTGGCCATAAGCATATTTAACTTACAGTATGTCTCAGCCATAAGAAAAAGTAAAAAAAAAAAAAAAAAAACAGGGTTCATTGATGAAAATAAAATAGTGTTTATTGATCTTTACTCTGAATTAATTAAACATTTTTTCCTCCTTTTTCCCCCTCCAGAAAACTTGAGAAGAGCTTTTGGAAGAGAGACTGTGGTCAGAGAAGAACTGTCAGGATTTTACAGTGTCTGGAAATACACTGCTTAAAGTGCAACTGACTATGTTGCCCTGGAGAAGAGAAGAGTTCAAAGGGCTTCAGTAGACTTGCTCAGAAGGTATAACCAGGCCAGTAAGAAGAAGGTATATGCAGGTAGTTTTCAGCTTGGTAGAAGAATAAATCTGAGCGGCCCAACAAGGGACAGTACTCCCCAGAACAGTAAGCTGCCGAATACTGGTGGTGTTCCAGCACAGGTGGAAGGAACATCTGTCAGGTAAAGAATGGACACTGGACCTGAGGAGGCAGTGGGAGGTGGGCACTGGGATAGGTAATCACCAAAGACACTGTCAACTGTAAGATTTTATGATGCTAAAAGGAAAGTGGGCTTGGCCATTATTCAGTGAGAAGGAACTGTTAATGTTTCTCTGTGCTAAAGTACTGTTTTCTAGTATAAATTTCTTTTTTTTTTTTTTTTTGTCCTTTTTGAGACCGGCCACACCGCACTCAGCCAGTGAGCACACTGGCCATCCCTATATAGGATCCGAACCTGTGGCAGGAGCGCCGCTGCGCTCCCAGCGCCGCACTCTCCCGAGTGCGCCACAGGCTCGGCCCTAAATTTCTATAATCATGATTTTTCTTTGACTGGAACCAAAACAAAATATTAAAATTATATTATACTACCAGTAGTATTAATTATTAAGGAAATTTGCCATTCTAAAAAGAACTTTTTATGACTTAAAGTTTGCCTTCCTGAACTGAGCTCTGCAGTATCAACAACTTCCACTGGAAGCTGGGGCATACTGTGGGAGGGGATAACTATGATCACTGTCAACACCAGCTTTTAGAGGTAAACTCCATACTTTATAGTGTCCTTTGACAATCCATGATGGATTGTTGTTTCTGCATTTGCCTAAATGTTGTCAAAGTTATTTTTAGTTTTTGCATTTACAGGTAGAAATTTCCATAAGTTTTATCATCCACTGTGTGGAATATTACTCCTCTTTATTTGCCCTAAGATTACTCTCTCCAGTAAGAAATTATGATTTTACAGGCACTTATAAATGAGGCTTTTTTTCCCCTATGCAGGCCAAAGATTGCTACATCCCTTATAGTTTCTTCGTACCATTTTGATGGTTCCTTCTGAACTTTCTCGAATTCCACTAGATTTTGGAGATGTAGCAACCAAACCTGTGACAAATAGGTACCATAGTTTTTTTGTGTGTATTATATATAAACTATAACAACTTTCCTGACAGTTGCCTGAATTCACTTGGTCTCTTTAACTGCACAGAATTACATAAATTAAGAAACCTACAATGATTCTAGATTTCTTTTCAGGTTCCTATATTCACACCATATTAAAACTAGAATGACTTTAGGAGATTATGACCAATACACTGCTTTTACACAAAGAAGGGAAGTAATTTGCTGAAGTGGCAGGGCCTGAGAATAGAACCCGGAGTTTCTGAACCAGAGACAAGGGTTATTTCAATCATATCCCTCTGCCGGCTTCCCAAAAATGGTGCAGATCTTCTTCTGATTGCTTTACTCTAACACATGATTGTAACTTTATGCTAAATATTAATCGCCCACTTTTCACCTACACACATAGTGTAATGAGTGCTTTCACAATTTATCCCTATCAGCTTGACATAAGCTAGCTACTTAACCTCTCTAAACCTCGTTTCCTTATCGGTAAAGTGGGAATAATAATAC
Organism: Galeopterus variegatus; assembly: GCF_000696425.1. Lineage (NCBI taxonomy): Eukaryota > Metazoa > Chordata > Mammalia > Dermoptera > Cynocephalidae > Galeopterus > Galeopterus variegatus. The sequence continues at coordinate 66,849 of NW_007728363.1, forward strand.
AAACTTACCTTTAATGTGTGCTGTGAGAATTAAATGAGACATGTTTGTCACTGTCATGTTCCCTGGCACGTAGTATGAACTCTTTAAATTGTTGCCATTATTGATTATACCATAATTATTGTAAGATGAACTCAGACATTGTAAACAATTGTCTCTAGTAAAGATTCACTTTGGAAGTTGGAGAACATAAGTAGATTTCACACAGACTGCTTCTACAGGCACTGGTTTAGGGTATTATGTGCTGCCAGTTTGAATTAGAGGGAATATCAATCACAAGCACCTTATTTAGAAATGTGACAAATATTCTAAAAAATGTTGTTTGGTGAGCCTAATTTAAAACAGCATGAATTATTCCATTTGAAAACATCCATATGCTATGAAATGGCTAAGTTACATTTTCATTTCAGTAATAGGTTGCAAAGGGGGAAAAAAGTTGTAGTTCAGGTAATCACATACACATAGCACTCTCTAAATAAGTCTGGAGTTAATAACTAAGAAGTACTGGGTGAAAATGAATTGAGGTGTTTGAACTGAAGCTTCCCAAAATGCACCTGGGGCTAGTTCTGTCCTAGGGATGGCTAATCTTATGAATAATTTTATTGTCATTTGCAATTACCGAGTTGGCAAGACTGGCCACAGAATGGCTTTCTCCCTAGAAAGGCCTTGAATACAGGGAGAGTGTCCAGAATAGGGCCTTGGAGAAAGTTTCAAAAGTCTGGGACATTTGACATAGAAATGAGAAGATAAAGCCAGGGACAAAAAGCATTTCTTGACATCACATTTGAGCATAATCTTTATAGAGAAGGTGTAAAGATTGCCAAAAATGGAAAGTTAACAAGAAAGGGCAAATATCAATTTTTATGCTATTATAGACAAGTTTTAGTACAGCACTGTTTAAATATCAAAGAAAAAATGAAATGGCCTGTCAAAGGAGCATCATTTCATCTGTTTTAACCCTACACTCTAACAATTTATGAATTTTAATCTCCATATGTTCCTTGAGTAAACTGCAATAAAGTAGGGCATATTTCAACGTTGTCTTTGTCTCTCTGATTGCAACAGAGTACTTAAGATTATAGGCTTTAGGCAGACAGGCCAGGATTTGATGTCTACCTTTGCCACTTACTAGAAACCCTTAGTGAGCTGCTTGTGCTCTCTGAGCTTCCATTTCCATATATCTAAACATCTGCCCACGGTGTTGATGTACCAGTGATTGCAAGAAGAGCTTAACGCATTGCCTGGCACCCAGTGTATGCTCAATCTATCTAGTTTCCTAATCCATCTTAGAATTTAATTATATGTTTTATTGTTATTGTAATGCTCAATTGATATAGTGTATGTTCTTAGTAAAAGTGGCTTTCTCTGGTAGTAGTTCTCACGCAGTTGGGGGTGGAGGGTGGGGACAAGGAATATACTCCTCTGGTGGTAGGGGACTGGAAAGGGGAGACAGAGTACATAGTTTGAAAATAAAAAAGGCTCCCATCTCTGATTCTGATAGACTTCTACTGGGCAGAGGGTAGGAGTATACCTTCCATCCTCAGCCTTCAGCTGAGAAATATGAGACTTCCTAATAGAAGAGGCCTTCTTATTTCCTTCACATGTATTTCTTACAAGGCCTGGAATACAGTAAAGTGTCAAGAAATCAATTTGAATTGATTTGTTTCTGTTCAGTAATAAAGTATGATTCATAATCAAGTTAGTTCAGTTCCTTAAAAAACATTACTTTTTGTGATCAATGCACAGTTAAAACAAAGTTCCCATTAATTACTTTGACCTTTACAATTTTAGTCACATAAACCTATTAAAGAAGTTTACTGTCAAGTACTGTATAATGTAACTCACTTTCTCTCAGTGATGAGCGTAAACAATGAGAACATTAAGAAAAGATTAACCTTTATTGTATTCTTCAAAGGTCAATACCATACAGAGCTATGGACAAGAAATTTGGACCATAAATAAAGTAATGCTTAAAAGGTAATGATGAGATTTCTGGTCCACATAGTGCAGCAAATTCACACCATTATAAGCTTCCTCTGTTCCAAGCATGTGGCAATTAGAGATAAAATATAAAAAGTGAAAACCAAAAGATTATAGTTTGACTCTGAGAACCAGACAAACATCTCTGTGGACTAGAAATGGACTCGAATCATAAGCAGTAAAAACGTCTGAAAACACGAGACCTGTAGGTCTCCATCCAAAAGCCAGCACTAACTACTGGGAATTCTTCTCCTACAGAGAAAGAGAATCTAAAATTGCTTCACTGGAGACAAGGGGACTTAAGCCAGGTTAACTATGTGAAGCCAAGATAAGAGGTTGGGCTTATGAGAGGATGCCAAAAACATGCCAAGAGGTACAGCTTTATAAAAAGTTTGAGCTTGTTGAGGAGAAATGGCAAAGATATGACTCAGAACCAGGCAGTGGATCAAGCTACCTTCTGGCTTCATAACAGAATATATGATATTTCCAAAGTCACCATTGGTAAGGGTGGGTACTACAACATCATAAAACCTGATTCTGGACTGTAAATGTTGCAGGCCAGGTGAAAGTGACCACAAAACCTCTAGTCAAAGAATACTGAGCCCAAAAGGAGAGAAAACAATACAACAAAAACTGAATTTAAAAACATGCTATTCAAAATGAGTCAGCAAACCAAAATTCTAAAACACATGAGAAGATATAATGCTAAAAATGTCAACAAGAATTAAAGCACATCAATACAAAAGAAACAACAAAACACAGAGAAAGACAGCAAGAGAGGAAAAGACAGACAAAAGGAATACAAGACTAACAGATAACAACAAAATGACAATAATAAATTCTTCCTTTATCAATAATTACATTAAATGTTATGGATTAAACTCCCCAATCAAAAGACATAGAGTGGCTAAATGGATTTAAAAAACAAGACCCACCTATATGCTGTCTATTAGAAACTCACTTTAGACTCAAGGTCACACATAGGCTGAAAATAAACGGATGAAAAAAAGATATTCCATGCAAATGGTAACCAAAAGAGCACGTGGTGGTTATACTTACATCATACAAAAAGACTATAAGTCAAAAAACTATTACAAGAGACAAAGAAGGACTTCTATGATGATAAAAAAATCAATATACTAGGAAGATATAACAATTTATAATTTTTAAATTTTTAGGGCCGGCCCGGTGGCGCACTGTATAGTGCGCCGCTTGGGAAGCGCGGTGGCGCCCCCGCCCGAGGGTTCGGATCCCACATGCGGACCAGTTCCCGCTCACTGGCTGAGCGAGGTGCGGGAGCAACGCCGAGGGTTGCGATCCCATTGCTGGTCCCCGGTCCAGTACGGGGGCAACACTGAGGGTTGCAATCTGTTGCCGGACACGGAAAAAAACAAAAAAAAAAAAAAAAAAAAATTTTTTTTAAATGAAATTTTTTTATATGTACCCAACCCCAATAAAGAACTCCCTACAACCTGATATAGAAAATCTTAAAGACTCCATACAAAAACTTAGAACTAATAAACAAATTCGGTAAAGTTGCAGGATACAAAATCAAGATACAAAAGTCAGTTGTGTTTCTATACATTAACAATGAACTATCTGAAGAGGAAATTAGGAAAACAATACCATTTACAATAGCATCAAAAAGAATAAAATGCCTAGGAATAAGCTTAACTAAGGAGGTGAAAGACTTGTATGTTGAAAACTATAAAACAATGATCAAAGTAATTAAACAAGATGCAAACAAATGGAGAGACATCCTGAGTTCATCAATGGGAAGACTTAATATTGTTAAAATGTTCATTCCACCCAAAGTGATCTAAAGATTCAATGCAATCCCTGTCACAATTCCAATGGTATTTTTTTTACAGAAAGAGAAAAGACAATTTAAAAATGAGGGCCGGCCCGGTGGCGCACTGGATAGTGCGCCGCTTGGGAAGCGTGGCGGCACTCCCGCCCAAGGGTTCGGATCCCACATACAGACCGGTTCCTGCTCACTGGCTGAGCGAGGCGCGGGAGCAGTACTGAGGGTTGCGATCCCGTTGCCGGTCCCCGGTCCGGTACAGGGGCAACACTGAGGGTTGTGATCCGTTGCCGGACACGGAAAAAGACAAAAAGACAAAAAAAAAATGAGCTAACGACTTGAAAAGACATTTCTTCAAAGAAGACATTCAAATGGCCAACAGTTATATCAAAAAATGCTCAAAGTTACTAATCATCAGGGAAATGCAAATCAAAACCATAATGAGATACATCTAATACCCATTCACTATTGTCAAAAAAACAAAAGACAAGTGTTAGCAAGGATGTGGAAAGACTGGAACCCTGGACACTGCTGCTGGGCATGCAAAATGATGCAGTCACTATGAAAAATACTCTGGAGGTTCCTCAAAAAATTAAAAATAGAACTGCCACATGATCCAGCAATCTGACTTCTGGTATTTATCCAAAAGAATTGAAGTCAGGATCTTGAAAAGATATTTGCACTCCTACGTTCTCAATAACCAAGATATAGAAACAACCTAAATGTCCACCAACAAATGAATGGATAAAGAAAATGTAGTATACACATACACAGAATATTATTCAGTCTTTTAAAAAAAAGAAATTCTTCAATATGTGACAACATGGACATTATGTTGAGTGAAATAAGTCAGTCACACAAAGACAAACACTAAATGATTCCACTTAAATGAGGTATCTAAAAATAGTCAAATTCATACAATCAAAGAGTGGAATGGTAGTTGCCAGGAGCTGGTGGGAGGGTGAAATAGGGAGTTACTAATCAACAGGCATAAGATTTCAGTCAAGTAAGATGAACAAGCTCTAGAGATCTGCTGTGCAACATTGTACCTATAGTCAACAATAATGTACTGTACACTTAAAAATTTGTTAAGCAGGTAGATCTCATTTTAAGCATTCTTAACACAATGAAATGAAATAAAATAAAATAAAATGCCAATAAAATCAACAACTAGAATAAAAACTCCATTCCAGATTAATTTAATTTTATGGAAAGAGTGTATAGCAATTTTTAAAAATTATGTTTAAGGTAATCAAAGAAACAACTCTCTAGGAAAAAAAATTGCCAAAATTGATAGATAAAATAATAGAAAACCTGAAAACATCAATAAACATTAAGAAGTTCAACCAAAAATCAAAAAGTGCTCTCTCCCTTTTCCATGCACACACATACAAAGTCACCAGACATAAGAGGTTTTACAAGTGAGTTTTACCTTTTAAAGGAATAAATAATCATCAAACTAAGCCAACTCATTTATCAAGGTGTTACCTTGATATCAAAACAAGACAAGGACAGTAGAATAAAGTATATTTTAGACCAGTCTTATTTATGAACCAATGCAAAGTTATTAAATCGTTAAATACAATGCAAAACTTCCCCCAATTTCAATAGGCAAAATTGCAAATAAATAAATGAGGTTAAAAAGTGGGTTTATGACTCTAATCAATCTATGTAATTAATATCCTAAGGTGAATTCATCATTCTTGAAAAAGCAAACATAAAAATAAACAAAAACCTATGTTTAGTCCACAATGCAAAATATAAGTTAGTGATTCTCTATGAAAAATTAAAATCCACAACAATTTTGATTATACACACGGATGGTTCTATAGATTAGAACCATCATGGCATTAGGGACAATCAAACCCAGCTTGTTGCCAAAGATTAAAGAACTGTGTTGAGCAGAAAATGAGTACACTCAATTCATTTACTCCTTTTGCTTCAGTACCCAAATCTAGAGAGCCTAATAACACTATATCCTAGCACCAAAGTTTGTTTATTTTTCTTGTATTTATACACTGTTGCACTATCAGTTAAATATATGACAATCTAAAAAACCAGAGCAACAACAATGAAACAGAATTATAGGACTGGGATCCATTTTGCCTCATGTACCAGATAGGGGCCCTGGAGCAATAAGCGCCTACCCTGCCCACAGGCTTCTCCTCAGGAAAGCAGCCTCAGGAATTCTTCCTGCAAAGTTGTTAGGCCATGCATGTATGTCAAGGGAAACCAGCTCTGCCACCATGTTACGAATAATTTTACCAAAATCAGCTCCCAAGCCAAAATAACATGGATAATCAGACATGAGAGAAGCTGATCTCTGACCTGACTTGGCTCCAAAACCGACTCAAGAAGGGTTGTTAGTTGCATTGGATGACCATAAACTAGGAATACACAAAGAGGAGAACAGAGGAGGGAGGGGTCTCTTGCACCCTCTGGAGTTTTTCTTGGTTCTTCTTTAAGCCTTTTATATAATACAATCTGTAAAGCATAGTGACTGTTAATTACTATAAGGTAAAAAGATTATTATGCATCTCTCACCCATATATCTCTGTAGGCTTGCAGTAAATTGCTATAACCCAGGTTAATCTAGGCATATCCCATTCTTTTGTTTCTCCAACCACAGACATATACATATATACATATATATATATATATATACACATATATATACATATATATATATATATATACACACATATATATATATATGGGTCTTCAAAAAGTTCACAGAACAATTCATATTATCTTTTAATTCTATTTTTCTACAAACTTGTTGAAGTACCCTCATATTCAGAAAATGTTATACCAATATATCTTACCCTAGAGAAATCTGTTTAACCTTATTTTACCCAGCATTTCTCAAGAGTTTTATCCAAGCATTCAGCAAGCAGTCATCAAACCACTATGTGCTAGCCATCATGCTATGTGCTGGGGATATAGAGCAATGAACTTGACAAACAAGGCCTTTGCTCTTCTGAACATACCTTCTAGTTGGAGGACAGGTGATGTACAAGTGAACAAAGATAAATCCAGACAGTGACACGTGCTATAAAAATAAATAAAATGATGTGACAGACAGTGGCAAAGTGTTCAATGGCCAGAAAAAGGCCTTTCCGAAAAAATAAAGTTTGAGTTGATATCTGAATGATAAAAGCTGGCCATGTAAAAATCGGGGAAAGAGAACTCCAGCCAAAGGGAACAGCTGGAGCAAAGGTCCCAGGGTCAGAATAAGTTTGAGTGCTGAAGTCTTTCTTCACAACAAGTAAGTATTAAGCAGAGTAGAGAACCAGGGAGCTCTACTTAGCAAATACTTGAGGTACCAGAAATGCTGGTTTTATTTGAATTTGGGAATTCTGGATGGGCATGTTCATTTAGGAAGTTAAAGAAATAGCTAAACCCAAACAGATCCATCTGGAATACTGATAATAATTCCCTTTAAGTAGTAAAATGTAAGAAATTAGATCTAGAAGTCCCAAGAAAGATCCAATATAGCAAATTAAACTGTGATTTTCTAGAGTTATTTTTCTTTTTTTTTTTTTTTTTTGTCTTTTTTCGTGTCCAGCAACGGATCGCAACCCTCAGTGTCACGCCCGTACCAGACCGGGACCAGCAACGGGATTGCAACCCTCGGTGTTGCGCCCGCACCTCGCTCAGCCAGTGAGCAGGAACCGGTCTGTATGTGGGATCCGAACCCTCGGCGGGAGCGCCGCCGCACTCCCAAGCGGCGCACTGTAGCAGTGCGCCACCGGGCCGGCCCTAGAGTTATTTTTATTTGAACTTTTATGTTACTTTTAAATTTCTATTTGTTCAGCCTTTTTATCTTTCTAGCTCAGTTTTTTTTGGATTACAGTTTTTATTGGTTTGTTATTTGATTCTTCTGTTTTCTCTTTGTACTTATTTGGGATTTAAACATTCTAATTTTGTTCTTTTCGTAGTTATTCATGAAATCTCCCATGTATTATTAACTTAAAGTCTGAAGTTAAGCAATATCTTAACCACCTTTGTGATATTGCAAGGACCTTAGAACATTTTAACTTTAGTCCCAGTAATTTTTCTAATCATACACAATCATCAAATAATTTTGTTTTGGAAATGAAAGTAATGCAAGTGTCTTATTGTCACAGAAGTCTTGTGGAAGGGAACCGAAAGGGAAGGATCACCTCTGGGAGAAAAAAATCTGTCTAACAGGGAAAATTGGGGAGGAGGTGAGTGCTGAAAATGGGATCAAATGGAAGAGGAGCTGTATACAGAGGATATAAGGACAGCTATATCTTTTCATAAAGTTGATTGGAAGTCCAACATCCTGGAAAGCAACCCTGATATGCAGTCTATGATGCTTGTAGCATCAAGGGGTCAGCATTACCCAGGGATTCTGCCCTGCGTGAAATGAGCAGCCACTGCTCAAGGCAAGTCACCTGGAAGTCATGAGGGCTGACTACAATTCACGGTGTCACCAGTGTTGGGCACAGAGCAAATTTAGGGCAATATGAAAGCAAACTAATAGTGTGGGGAACTGAGATGAGATGGTTTAGGAGCAAGTGGAAACCAGTTAACGAAGCATTCACGCCAGGCAAATATGATAAAATCGGGACAAGTGAACAAGTTAATGAGGAGGGTCATCTTTTAGTAAGAAATGGAATATCATGCCATTACCACAGATTATCTTAAAGAAATGCATTGTTAAGTTCCCCAATTTCAAATCTAACTTGAAGAGGTGCTAAATTGGATATACGTGCAAAAAATAACTATGTTACTGGGTACTTTCATCTTTCAAAAAAACATGCTCAATCAAGTCTTTTATGGAATGGAGTGTTCAGTTTAAATCAATTTTCTGATTAGATAGATTAGATTTTTAAAATATAGTTGTCAATCTTTCTTAAAGATATCAGTTAAGATCAATGGAATAGAATAGATAGCCCTGAAGCACATCTGTGTATGCATGCATGAAATAATTAAGTTTACTATAAGAGTTGCACTACAACACCAATATACCATGTGGATTATGAAACATTCACAACAACAGAAGTTGAAAATGAGATAAACCTAAGTTTTATATTTGCTCCCAACATCCTCATGGATCTCCCCACACCTACTTTGGAGACCACTGTGGTGTATGGCCACACTGACTGTGGTTGGGCTGCAACCATAACTTCCAGGTGAGCAGGACCCATGTCTGTCTTGCTCATATCCCATCCCCAGTGCCTTAGAGCACTCAACAAGCATTAGTTCCCCCTGAGCCCTTTCCTTCCTAGGGGGCTGACACTGGACATAGGAATATAAGCTTCTCCATTAACTTTAAGCAGTCTAATTCTATAACCTCTGGGAACACTGAAGAGAACTTCACCAAGTGACAGTATGATGAGCACCGGGGTATAAAGTGAGTCCCTTAGCCTCAGACTGCTGCTGAAAGTGAAGGGAAACTTTTTATACCCTCTAGGAAATGCAATTCATGAAAAGAGGAATGTGAGGTATTTTGCCACTACCCATGCTACTGGAAGATTTTTTTAAATTGAAAAAAGTAAATATGCAAACACTGTAACCTTTCAGGAGTACAACTGTTTAAAAAGAGTACCCTAGCAAGCTGCTGCTCAAATATTCTAAAACAATGTGAAGCTTGACATTTTTCAAACAAATATTTTAAAACTCAGGTCCACATGTTCACTAGAAATTAATGCCATTTGTTCAACAATAATAGACTTGATTCATATCCACTCTCTTACTGTGGATTATATTTGCTGATTTCATTAAATCTTCAGAAGGTTACAGCTGGTTGACATATGAAAAACTCCACACCTCCAGAAGAGGAAATTTTGTACCAGCCCTTTTTCTTTTACACAACTACCCCTCGGTAGGAAATGGTAAAGCATAGGATGCTGCTCCTTGCTATCATTGATTACATATTCTAACTTTTATTGTATGAGAATATACTAACAAGGTGACAGAAGCAGGTGGTCATCAACAAGCTTGGGACTGAGCACATGAGCACCTCTGGGAACTCTGAGAATGGTCTGGAGACTTGCACTTCTGCAAGCCAGGGTTATAGGATGCAAAATTGGGCATAAATCATGAGACCACCTTTTCACTCTTGGCTGGTGGACCAGGGGCTATTTTGATCACAGAAAGGGACTCTGGAATTCAGAACTAAGCAATATCAATTGCCTTCCTGTGTTTTTCTTTTCAGAACACTAAGAAAAAAATAAAAAATAAAAAATCCTCAAAAGGGATTCCACCAGGACTAACAGAAGGGCTGTGTAACTCCAGGGAGATTGAAGCCAGCCTTTAAATATGCTTTATAAAGCTATTTGAATAAGGAAAAAAAAGTCTTGATCATGCCAGAAATATATTATAATCAATGTGGGCTCAATTAGGGCTTCCATAAGCATGACAGTATTTTCTTCAATAAGATCTTTAATAGCTACTAATGTACAAAACCTTCCAGCCTAAAAGGTTTAGTGACACAAATAACTATTACATTGTCAAATCCTGAGTGACAACGAAAGTCCTAGAATTAACCCCAATATGCATTAGAGGCTACAACTACTGTGTCTTGATACATTTCTAAAAAACTTTTTTAAAAAAATGGTTGTGCTCACAAATGGTTGTGCTGTGTCCCTATAATGCCCTTCCTGTATTTATTTTCTTATTCTTTTGAAAATGGAGGTTTCTTCAGATTCTTAGTTTCCTCAATGATTTCATTTTTACTTAAACAAACCAAGAGTGTCATGCTGCTATTTTCTTGCTGTGCAACATTATGCAAGTTACTTACCTTCCCTGTACCTTGTCTCCTATCTATAAAAGAAAGATAGTAACAGTACTTAGAATACTCATTATTATGAGGATTAGCCGAATATATATAAATCACAAAGAACAAGGCCTGACCCATGGAAGTCAATTCTAAATGATTTGTATTATTTTTATTATTCCAGTGGCACATATAAAGTATATGAAAATGGGTCCACCATGATATATAGGCGAATCTTTCAAGTTCTTGATAATTTACTTCCAGGTCATTCAGCTTTCCTGATTAAAATTCCAGGCTGGGAGTATCTCTTATTTTACACTGGAGTGCTAGAGGGCTTTCCAGAGAAAGAGGATCTGCAAAGTCTGGAAGACTAGCTGCTGATGCCAGCTTTCTATCATTCAAACCACTGGGCATCACCTGGATGCAGTGGGAGCCTTCTAGAAAGCCAGGTCTCCAGTAAATAATGTACCTAACGTCCTCTCAGATAGAGTTCAATCAGGCTAGAGAAAAGTACATCATAGGAATTCCAGGTTCCAGCTCCAAGTGGTGACATTAAAACAGTCATATTCAAAGTCACTTCCTGAAGCAGAGGTAAAGGGTCAAAGGGCAGAGATGACAAGAGGCACTAGACTGGTGTTTCTCCAGGTGCATTCCTCAGAACACCAGCATCAGAATCATCTGTGACATCTGTATAAATGCAGATTCCTGAGTCTGACCCCAGACCCACTGGATCAGAATCTGAGCATCAGTTCCAGGAGCCTACATCTTAATCAGGCACCCAGATGATTCCTATGCATGCTGTATTTTGAGAACTGCTCCAGAAAATTCAACTCAGGTCACAGGACTGAGCCACAAACCTGTGCTATTGGTGACAGATCTTTCGTGCCAGCTAGAGAAGCCACAGGCTGTTTGATCTCTGGCTCACCTCTTTTACACTCCAAGGATCTCTTTTTCATTTGCTTTGTCCCTGTACCCAACCCAGCCTCATACAGAGAACCCAACTCTACAAATCATGCAGGGACCAAAGGAAGCAACTGGGCAGAGCTGACCACCCTGAGAACTTGGCTCTATGAGCACTGCCTCTGCAGGATTTCTTCCTTAATGTTACACCCAGCAAGATTATCTAATTCTCATTTTAAAAATGACCATGGGAGTTTAGGCTAAGAGCATAAGGTTTACAAAAAACCAACTCAGCTCTCTGCTTTATGGGGACGAAAGAAGGGAACAGAATATGGCAAAACATATCGAGTAATTGCTTTCATTGGTTTACTTGTGAAATCAAGTTAAGCAGTCTTTGGTAGGACAATACTATTTCAGGTTCTGCTAACAAAAGTAACCAATTTTTTTTTCTAACTTGTAAATCAGTATGTACCTCTCTTAGTTAATTTAGAAATTGCAAAAGAAGTTAATCTTCTCTATAGAAAAGGAAAAGAAGAAAGGATAAAGGTAAACTTTCTAGCACATATATCACCATTAAAGAAATTCAATATTTCAGTAGCAGCTTGAATGGCTAAACACTTTCTTCTTTCAGTATTATCTGCCTTATTCTCTCTTTATCAGCTCAGTTTTCTTGCATTTTTATATCCAAAAAAATTAAAACAATTACACTTGATTCACAGGCATGAGAAGAGGACATAATGATGCATAATGTACATAAAGATGTGAAAATGGTACTTACTCGATTACTGAGAGGGGCACAAAATAATATTACAAACTTTCATTCCAATAGTTTTAGAATCATGGTTCACAGTTAACCCCATGACATTCCTAGTAGGAAAGGAAAACATCACCTCTGACAGGAGTGGAATAAGAGACCTAGAGTGGCATGGCAGGTTCTCTGGGGTCCCACAGCTTGCTAGCTAGGAAAACCACAGTCCTGAGCCACCTCAATCGCTCCATCTACTCAACCTCATACTGAAGCTCAATAACAACTCATTACTTCTAATAGCAACCATATTGTCCAGTGTTAAGACACATTGCCATGTTTTGGATAACAGCCTACAAAGAAAGAACTCTTTATAGAGTGCAAACTGGGGCGATATATGAGCAGCTGAAAGTCTGAAGCTGATTTACATGCAAGCCAGCCAGGACGAATGATTAAAAAAACTAGGGACCCAGGCAAATTCAGCTGAGCTCTGCCATGAAAATAAAGTTTACAAATGAGAAAGACATCAAGGTTATAATAGTAAGAGTGCAAGGCCAGCACAAGTTCAACCAATCCCAGTAGCTTGTTATAAGCAGTTCTCCCCTACCCCACTGAACCTGCTTCCTGATTTCAAAGTTGCATAACCTATCAGCAGCAGCAGCACATCATCCATTACTCACATTCCATCCAGCTAATTACCAAGCACCAGACAGGCTTCTATGGGAAAGGGCTGAGAGCAATTTTGTAAGTCCCTGTGTTTTCATTAATGTGAATTTCTCAGCTTTTCTAGGTCAGAAAAACACTGGGTGATTACAAGCTCTTACTTGTATAAAAGGGAGAAAAAGCAGGCTGGCTTATTTTAAGGAGCTGATGCCAGTTCCCAAGATAAAGGGAAAGAAGATGAAATGCTTGAAAGAATAGAAAAGGTACTAAAAAAAAAAAAGGTAAAATAAATTGATAGAATGTTTTATATCTCCTGAAGAAATCAATCAAGAGATTATATAAGGTACTCTGAGTTTTAAATTACCAAAGAGGACTAAGTCCAGTAATAAAAGATGAACTAGTTGATAGGTAATTCAATTCCACGTGGCTCTTCCTAAACTACAATGAGTAAAGAACTGAAAACTTTTTATAGTATTGATTTATTCATTAATTTAACAAATACTCAGTAGAGCCTACACTATCCCAAGAACTGAGGCAACTCCGGAAATACAGAAGTCAAGTTTCCTCCTATACATTCCAACAGCCAACTGTTCATTCCTCATCATCCCACTTGCAGGATACACAGTTATATCTCATTTATCTTCTCCACTAGATTTTTAGCTAGTCAGTGAATGAATACATGAAAGAAGGAAAGAAAGACAGAACAAAAGGAGAGAAGGATGAAAGGAAGGAGGGAGAGAAAGTTGGAGGGAGATACAATTTTTTTCAAAGATTGTTTTTAGAAACAATCCAGTTTGCTGTGAAAGTCAAGGTGGTCCAGAGTTTGGTAAAACGGAGCCATGGAGAACTTTTAGTTTCCTTTTTCCTATTTGTGAGCTAACTTCTCCATATGTGACCAACCCTACCTTCAGATTTATGAGCCATAATTTGCATGTGGAGCCCTATCAGAATCACATTTATTTTATAGTCAGACAGAATTGAAAGAGGCATTTGGCAGATTTGTTTTCAATGTAGTAACTACCTTTAAATATATGTAGAATGTGTCACAGCTTGTAGATAATGTACATTTCAGGGAACAATGAGGCAAATAAAATAGGACAGGAAAGGAAAAATGATTTTTACAGAGAAAAGTAGAACTCATGTTTTAGGATAACCAGGTTAAAAACATTTATTATAACAGAGTCAGACTCTCATTAAGTTTTCACTTGGCGTCTCTGAAAAGAATATAAATGATAAATAGTAATAATAATAATAAGATATCTGAAAATACCAAGCACAGGGGAAGGCAAGGAACAACCAGAACTCTTATATACTTCTGGTAGGAAGGTAAATTGGCACAATCCTATTGAAAACAATTTGGCATTACCTAGCAAAGTAGAATATGTGTAAACCCTATGACCCAGAAATTCCACTCCTAGATATATAACCTAGAGCAACTCTTGCATGTATGTGCCAGGAGACATGAGCAAAAGTGTTCATAATCAGCACTGTTTCAAATAGCAAAAACTGGAAATGACTCAAAAGTCCATCAACAGTCAAATGGGGAGGTAAGTTGTGGCATATTCACACAATGGAGTATTATAAGCTGTGAGAATAAATGAAGCACAGCTGCACACAGTAAAATGGATGCTATGTGAAAAAGAAAAAGCAAATTTAGAACACTCTATACAATTAAAGCAGCAATTTTATAAAGCTTTTTAAAAAGTAAAACTATATAAGATATTGTTTAAAGATACACACATATACGGAAAAACTATTTTTAAAACCATATGGGGATTAACACAAAAAAATTCAGAGTAGGATTTGCAGGATGAGAGAACACAGTAAAATTGTGTAGGAGAGAAGCCCAAGGGAGGTTGAGAAGTGAATTTACAGATGATCATTTTATTATCAGGATTCATAACTTACATAGATGGTACATATTGTATATAAGAACTATTATATATACAATTCTTTAAATTCTGATATATCATAATGAAATACTGTGCAGCCAATGAATAAAATAAATAAATTAGTTCCATTTGTACTGATACAAAAAAATTTCAAAAAAAGTTGTTTAGGTTAACAAAACAAGTCTCAGAACAATATCACAGTACACTTTCATTTCTGTAACAAGTAAGCAAAGAAAGTAAAGGCTCCTGAAACTATATGATGTGTATTATATTTGTACTGAGGACCTTCTGTTTTCCCCTCCAATCCACTCTCCACCTTCCCCACTCTGCTCTCTGTCTGAGGATGGACTGCATCAATAGGTTTTCTTGTCCCCTGGCTTCCTGTAGGGTTCAGTCAGTGGGGGAGCTCCAACAGGAGAGTGCAAGGAGTGTGTTTATTCCCATCTACCTCCCTGTGGTCTCTGATGACTGGTTGCATCCCTCCAGCAAAGGTCTCAGCACCCATGAGAGGGCCCTTTCTGCAGCACCCTCTGAGTGTCCAGGTTTCCATGACCTCTCCCTCTCTATATCACTTCAGGGCTAGGGGTAGTAAACATTATATCCCTCATGCTTTCCCTACATCCCTCCCACACCTTGTAAATAGTCCCTTTATTAAACTCAACATAAATTACCCTAATTTGAATACACCATCTGTTTCCTACTGGGACCCCAACTGATACAATTACATTTGGATACGCAAGCATAGAAAATGGACTAGAAAGATACACACAAAAAGATTAGCAGTGGCTAATGCTAATGAAAGAAGGTAGAGTTTGGGGAGGAAAGAAAATACTAATGTTTTGGGCTTTATATTTCTGTATTATATAACTTATTTCTAACAGGAAAACAGTCATGTATTATTTGGACGAAACAAAATTTTAATAGTACCAAAAAATAATTTAAAAAATATATACAAGATGGGTAGTTTAGTTTAAAGAACAAACCAGGTCCTTTCATCTCTACATCCTTTGTGCCTAGCATAGTGCCTGAGTAGTACAGCCTAATGCATGCTGATAAGGAATGCTGACACTGTAATCCAGTGAACATTAGTCCTAACGGATTTCTCATACACGGGGTTAGCTTCTATGAGATTTAGTGATAAAGAGAAAAGAGCCAGACCATAGTCCCTTCCCCACCCCCATGCTTATATATAAGATAGTACTTTGTTTTTCCAACTTCTGATGTTTCTAAATGTTTTGAAATATTTTCCAAAAATCTCTCCAAGATCTCTGGAGTATTTAAATATTTCTGTTTATTTCTACTAATTGTCATTAGCTAAGAGATTTCATGAAAGTGAGTTAATTAGCACAAAATACAGCTATGATTGGGCTGTCTGCCTGGTTGCTGGACTGCACTGTATACTCACAGCTGAGGCCCCAGGCCCTCTGCAAGCTGAGCTGTGCCATGGACTCCGGGCATTAGAATTGTACCTGACCATGCTCATACAAGTGCCTCTCTTCTTATAGCAAAATTTGGCCACAGTCCAAATGTTAATCAACTAGGAAATGGATAAGCAAAATGTGGTATATACATACAATAGAATGCTATTCAGAAATAAAAGGGAATGAAGTATGGTTCAGAGAACAAAATGAGTGAATCTCAGAATCATAATTAACCATTATGAAAGAAGCCAGACATAAAAGACTATTTATGTTATAACTCCATTTACACAAAATTTCTAAAAAAAGGGAAAATGGTAGAGATATGATTGCTTAAGGCTTGGGGTGGGAGAAGAGATTGATTATATACAGCATGAGGGAACTTTTGAGGGTAAGAGAAGTGTTTTAAAACTATACCATGGTGATGGTTCCATTATTGCATAAATTTACCAAAAATCATTGAACTATATACACTTAAAAAAAAGTGTCTCTGAAGATTTGACAGACTTCAAGTACCACTATCTCTTCTCTTGCTACCCAAGGTTTGGGATGCTTCTCTGGACTATGAACTCTATGGCCAAGCCCTTTGGCTACCATGCTATGACTACTGGACTGGATTCTATTTGAGCACCTGAAGCTGGGGTGCCCACCTGTCTCACCCCAGTAGGGAGATTAAATTCAGACCTAAGCTCCTCTCACCTGGCCCATTCAGCCATAGAAAACTAGGTCTGGGTAACTCAATTTGTCCTTAAAAACTCAGATTAGATGGCACTTCCTCAGAGAAGCCTTTCCTGATTCCCTGAGTTTAAGTGCTCTCCTTCTTAAATGGCCCATAGGCACTGTGTACTTCCTCTATCATAATACTTACTATATTATATTGAAATTGCCCACTTATTTGCATGTATTCTCTCATTAAATTGTAAGCTCTTGGGGGCAGGGGCTAAACCTTATTCATCTCTGTATTTTAAGAGAAATTAACACAAAGAAGGGGCTCTGGAAGGAAACTTGGAGGAAGGAAGTGAGGGAAGAGAGAGGAAGGAAGGAAGGGAGGGAGGGAGGAAATCACAGCTGCATAGATATGATGATACAGAATAGATCAACCTGTTTTATTTCCTCTAATGACCTTTAAAACTATGAATATGCCAGAATCAATGTAAAGATGGAGTCATAGATTCATCACATACTTACTGAGAACCTTCTATCCACCAATCGCTGCTCTAGGGGCCAGCAATATAATGGTGAGAAAATGCCAGACTACAGTCCCTTTTCCACCTCCATGCTTATATATGATAGTACTTTGTTTTTCAAACTTCTGATGTTTCTGAATGTTTTGAAATGTTTTCCAAAGATCTCTCCAATATCTCTGGAGTATTTAAACATTTTTGCATATTTCTACTAATTGCCATCAGGTAAGAGATTTTGTGAGAGTTAATTAGCACTAGGTACAGCTATGAGAGACCTGCACTGGTTCCTCTGTGCAGCATTACCTCAAGAATTCTTTGCTAAAATAACATAAATGAATGTTTAATGTTGGCCCCCTCCATCTCTCTGATGGCTTTACAGAATTCTGTGGTATTTGAAAAGCATCAGAGAAAGTAAATAACAAAGGTTTGGTGTTCCTTTTTCAAACACGAATGAAACCATTAAGCAAATGAGTCAGAAATCATATAAGAGATTAAAACAGACCTGAAAATGATTTCTTTTCTTTTTTTTTTTTTTTTTTTTTTTTTTTTTTTT
>NW_007728363.1:88249-110923 GCF_000696425.1 Galeopterus variegatus
TTTTTTGTCTTTTTCCGTGTCCGGCAACGGATCGCAACCCTCAGTGTCGCCCCCGCACCGGACTGGGACCGGCAACGGGACCGCAACCCTCAGTGCCGCTCCCGCGCCTCGCTCAGCCAGTGAGCGGGAACCGGTCTGTATGTGGGATCTGAACCCTCAGGCGGGAGCACCGCCGCACTTCCCAAGCGGCGCACTATCCAGTGCGCCTCTGGGCCGGCCCTGAAAATGATTTCTAAAAGACCTTAGGCAAAAATTCGATTAATTCAGTCCGGAAATACTGCATGACCCCATCATATTGAACAATGTTACCTCCTCATGACTCTTACCTCCTAACACGGGCCCACTGTACCCCATCACTGCACTGCATCCGGGCACTTCATTCTTAGCAAACAAGCCCAGTGTCTTCTCTAGGCACATGAGCACTACATATAAAGGCCATGAAAAGGAGAGAAAGATTACACACCAAGTTGTAATTTCCTATCTGATGTTCTCTACTTGACTTGGGCTCATAAGACACTGGGCATGCTCGTGAGGGAGGTAGCAATACATGGTGAGAAAAGAGGTAGACCACATGGGCATGCACAGTTGGGGAAACAACTGATTAGCATCAACTTTTGATTGTCTACCTGTGGTTAACCAGTGGAAACCTTTTCATCTCAGTCTGATATCTCTGGCCACCATCAGGATAGGATTTATAAATAGAGTAGACAGTTACTTTGTGTTAGGATTCAGGGAAGCCTTAAAAACCCTGAAATCCCAAATCTCCACCTTCTCCAACCCCCTCCATGGTACACAAAAATTCCCATGCTATACAGAGTAAAACACTGAGAGTCCTTCACAAGAGGCAAATGCTATTAGGGAGACAATACCTTAACCTGTTATGAGCTTGTGGTGCTTTGCATGTGGGGCATGTGTGGGTGGGTGTGCACACACTAGATCAACATTCATTTCCCTTTCTTTTGAGAACAGAGACCTGGTTACTGCTTGGGAACCATCTCTTCCCCACTCTCAGTCCATGGTTTAAATGAGACTGACCATGAACCCTGGCGCCAGTAGATGTCACCTGACCTAGTTCTCAACAATCACAGCTCTACAACCCCTTCACCAAAATCAAAGTTGGCATATGATTCAAGTCAAACTAATGAAAGCCCTATCTAGCACTTTTGCCAGAAATTTTTCTTTCTCTTGGGATGCTAAGATGTTAGAATAGAAGCCTCATGCTGTTAAGGCCTTTTGTACACCATTTGTAGGTAGCTTGCCTGAGAATGGAGCCACATCAAGAAAAGTAGAGCCTTGCAAAGGAGAGACAAACACCTGACATCTTCTGGAAATCTGAATTCAGCCCTACTAGAACGCTTCAGTTCACAAGCCAATACATTCTCTTCTTATTAAACCAGTTTCTCTAGGTTCTAACACTTAAAACCCCAAGAGTCCTGCTTAAAACATAGGTATTATTGCCTTAGATCAAATTAATTAATCAAAATGCATGGTGGAGAGAAATGCAAGCTGCATAGTAGAAGAAAGAGAACACAACTGGGAGATCACAATGATCTGGCTCTGTCCCTTTTCTGTCCCTAAGTGCTTAATCTCAGGCACGTTCCTTCATAATAAAGTAAGGGAGCTTATAATAATGAACTCTAAACTCCCGCTAAGGTTTGACATACTGTTATTCTAAGTATGCTTTTGAGGATGGGAAAAAGAACCACAAAAGGGCTGCTATACACGACACATTTTGCAGGCTTGAAAGTGGGGTGGGAGTAGGGGGCTTGCTTGTCTAGCCAAGCTGGCAGGAATACACAAGTAAAGTCAGGTGCATTGCTGACATGAAGATGAACAGTCATACAGACTTCAATGACTTGACAATGCTGCCAGAACCAGCCCTGACTACTAAAGAAACAAACTTCTAAGCCAAAGTCAAGGCCTTTGTATTGACCATTCTCCTCCACTAGTAAGGCTGCCCCAAATGTGAGGAGATGAAGGAAGCAGCTGATATAGTTGATATGTGACTTGGCCTATTTTGCTCAATCGTGTCCCTGCCTGGAATGCCATCTTCACTTAACTCTTCCTGCCAAAAGCCTAGCAGACCTTCAGCACCCAGCCTAAAGCCTGCCCCTGCCACGGCAGCACACAGTGATCTCTCTATTGTCGTTAATCATGGGTCACTTATGTGTTCTTCTCACTTTAAAATTACCTGATTCATTGATGAGCCTTTCTGCAATGATGAGAATCCCCAGAGAAAGCCAGAGATGATGTGCTCAAGGGCACCCAGCTCCTCAGTGACAGAGCTGGATGAAAACCTAGGCCCCAAGACTCCACATCCAGAGATTTTCCTTCCATATCCACTAATGATACCTACTACTACTTTCTCTTCAAGCTCCTGATGTCATTTGACTGAAAGTTCATTTCAACCCTTCCCTTCCTCTTCTTCCTGAATGCCTCCTATTTCCTAGGCACTGTGTTAGATTCCTTATGAGCATGTTCTGCAATCATCACAATCATCCTGGATATATCTCACTCTTCCCATTTTACAGATGAGGCACAGAGAGGCTGAATGACTTGCTCAATATCACAGCTAAGAACAGGAAGAGATAGGATTTGAAACAACTGCAGTCTGGTTGTGAGGCCATTTTTCCCTTCTCTATCATTATCATCACCACCAATACCACATTGTCATCACTGCTATTACTAAGCAAGTGACACAGAATTTAAAGATATTACCTAAATTCTGTCCACCTTGCAACATGAGTATTAATCTCATTTTACAGATGAGGTCACTTCCCCCAGGAAACCTTTGCTGACAACCATATCTAGAAGAGGTTGGTTCTCCTCCGAAGTGCACTTCCTCTCACTGTTTTAGCATTTATCTAGTGCCTTGAAAACACCAACTTTTTGTCTTCTACATAGAATTAGAAGCAACTTGGGAGTGGTGGTGATGTCTTGTTTAGTAAATAATTGTTGAATGAATTAGGTTGACAAAATCCTATAAGAAGCCTTTGCTCATGATACAGAACCACTTTCCATTCCACCCTAGCCCTTCCAACAATTCATTAAGAGAGGGCACATCCACTTACAGGCAAAGCAAGAACAAACTGGCCCTGAGCTACCGAGAACAACAGTGAAATGGGGAAAATATCTCTCTTTGACTGGAGCTACACGCTTGGCATTTTCTCACCAAATCTGGTATTCATGACCTTCCTGGGGGCTAATGAAAGCCAAATCAAAGCTACTTCCAAGATACAGATGGCAAAAGAGTGTAACACCTGCCAGGTCTTTCAAATCTCCATGGCAAGGGTTTTTGGTGGCTCTGAAAACATCCAGTGGTCCTTAGTAAGCCATGCAGAAGGAGTCTACAAACTCAAGAAGTTGACAAAAATCACTCTATAATCTATTGTGGCAATTCTTGTTGAACAAACCAACTAGCAAGAAACCAATGGCTGCTGGAAGGTGGTGTGATTATTTTAGGAAAGGCCTTAATACCTTCTTACATGCATTTGGAATTACACCATTAACCCCTTATTCCACAGCCATCTACTTTCACTCATGCAGGTATTCATTCAACAGGTATTTATTGCAAACCTACTAAGAATTGAGCACTCTACTAGATGCTGGATAAATAATGGAGAACAAACAAAATATGGTATCTCAAGTGAACTTTCTTACTTTGAAGAGGCTACTCATGAGGCCATTTGTAATCACTGGGGTCACAAAGCACAGACAATTAATTTATCAGATAAACAAATGGGTCTTTTGAAAAGCAAGGCCAGGGAGAATGGGCCCAAGAACATGTAATTCACAATGACTGGAAAGGCAGGTTGGGGCCAGGTTGTAAAAAGTAGGAAAAACATAATCAGTTTTTTGTATTAAAGTGGTATTTAAAGCAACAATAATATTTAGTAAATTCTGGCTGGTTCATATTGTTAAAATGGGTGAGCTAGAGCTAGACATATCAACATAGACAAGTCTCTAAGAAATGTAATAATGGGGCTGGCCCAGTGGCGCACTCGGTAGAGTGCGGCGCTTGGGAGCGCGGCGGTACTCCCGCCGAGGGTTCGGATCCCGTATAGAGACCGATCCGCTCACTGGTTGAGCGCGGTACGGGCGTGACACCGAGGGTTGCGATCCCATTACCGGTCACAAAAAAAGACAAAAAGGAAAAAAAAAATAGAAATGTAATAATGGGGCTGGCCCAGTGGCGCACTCGGTAGAGTGCGGCGCTTGGGAGCGCGGCGGTACTCCCGCCGAGGGTTCGGATCCCGTATAGAGACCGATCCGCTCACTGGTTGAGCGCGGTACGGGCGTGACACCGAGGGTTGCGATCCCATTACCGGTCACAAAAAAAGACAAAAAGGAAAAAAAAAATAGAAATGTAATAATGATAATGTTGAGTAAAAATCGAGTTGCAAAAGGATGCACTCTTTACAATACTGCTTGTTTAAAATTAAAATATTAAAAATCCAATAGTCCATGTTGTTTATGAGAACATGCTTATGTAATAAAAATAATCAAAATATGCATGGGAATAAGATACACAAACTTCAAGTGAATCCTACGGGGAAGAAAGGGAAGAGACAAGGGAAATCTAGGTAGAACCTGAACTATCTGCATTGTTTTCTTTTGTTTTGCTTTCCTTCTTTCCCTCCTTTCTTCCTTCCTTCCTTAAGGAGGAAACTGAAGCAAATATATCCAAATATTAACAACTGTTCAGTCTAGGTAGTGAATATATATATACATGCTTGCCTTTTTCTGATTTTCTGCGGGTATTTTTTAGTAAGTTTAAAAATAAAATTAAAAATAATAAAAGAAAGAAAGAAACATTGGGACAAGTTGGGGATCCAGAAATCCAGAATAAAAGATCTTAAGTTTCCTGCTGGGGAAGTTACTGATTGGGCAGAGGTAAATACAGTAGTCCCCCTTATTCATGGTTTTGCTGTCCTCTTTCAGTTACCCGTGGTTAAAAGTGATCTGAAAATATTATAGAATTTTGAGAGAGAGAGACGCTAAGGACTTCCAGGAAGATGGCAGACTAGAGGTCCCCAGGGCATGTTTCTTTCACAGAGGAAGACTGAAATGGCCCCACTGCCACCACAGTCACTGGAGCCACTGTCTGCTCTGTCTCCACAGTCACAGAGAAGCAATCCTATGGGTGGCCTGTTGCTGCAGCTGCAGACACCACAGATGTGAGGGAGGCAGTTACAGCTGCCATTGCTGCTGCCACCACCACATGGTAAACCTGCCGCTGCTGTGGACACCAAAACTGCATGGGCAGCTGCTGCGGGCATTGCAGCTGAGCAGGTGGCCACTGCAACCACCATTGCTGCAGTCGCCGCTGCCACCAGCCCCACCAGGCAACCACCACTGTCATGAGAGCAGCCCGCCACCACTGGAGCCAATGCTGCCATGTGGGCAGCCTGCCAAAGCGACAGCCACAGCCACCACTGCTGCAAAGGCAAACTGCCACCACAGCAGCAGCCTCAGCAGCCACTGCTGCTGTGCAGGCAGACCATTGACCTCTCAACAGCACTGACACAAGGAGAGTCACCAGTGGAGTCCAGGGAAGGAGGTGAGTGAACACAGATCTGTGACCCAGTGGTCCAATCCACAGGGGGAATTACGCTACCCTCTGTGGTAGTGCACCAGAGAGTGGGAGCTACATGGCTAGCCCACATGACTGCCTTGATATGGGGAGAGATACACATGGAACCTCTGGAGAGTACAGAAACCCAGGATAACCAGAGTAAGGAAGAAAATTCCCAGTGTACCTATCATGGTCACAGGACACTAGCCAGGGTACCAAAAAGCCTGCCCTGGGTCACCAACCCCAACCAAACAGTGACAGGGCACTCAGGCACTTCTCCCAAGAACTCAAGATCTTGCCTACATCTTTGATGACCCAACACAGTGTCAATAATTTCAGTGAGAAATCATTAAGTGTCCCAGTGCCTAGGACACTCACACACAACTCCAACATAGAATACAGCCAAAGTACCCATGTGGAGACTACACTACTGCATCTACCCAGAGCCAATACTAAAACACTCTACTCAATGGTAAATATAAAACACATCTACAGTAGTCTCTCTCCTCAAAGCCCACTCTAGAGTAATAGAAGAAGCAACTGCTCTACCAGATGATGAAACATCAATGTAGACTCTTGCTCATCCCATTCTTGCCATGTGACACCCTGCACTGCTGTAGAAGGCCCTACCAGAAGTGTTCCCTGGACATTGGACTCCTCAGCCTCTGAAACTGTAAAAAATAAATTTCATTTCTTTATTTAAAAAAATATATCAACATAGAGATACTAGAATTATCAAAAAACAACAACAACAAAAAAACGAGTCCACCAAAGGAATACAATAACTCTCAAATACCAGACCCTTTAGAGCAAGAAACCCTTGAAATGACTGAAAAAGAATTCTGAGTAACGATCTTAAGGAAACTAAATGAGATATGAGAAGACATAGTTAGATGACACAATGAACTGAGCAAAAAGTATCCAGAATATGAAGGAGGAAATTTACAAAGAGATTAACACATTAAAAAAAAAATGTAGCAGAACTCGTGGAAATGAAGGAGTCATTCAACAAAATAAAAAACACAGAGAGAGCTGATCTTTGACGTAGGCTCCATGAACGTACACTGGGGAAAAGACTGCCTCTTCAATAAATGGTACTGGGAAAACTGGACATAACATATGTAGAAGACTGAAACTAGACATGTACCTTTTACCATATGCCAAAATCAACTCAAAATGGATTAAAGACATATATAAGACCTGAAACTATAAAACTCCTAAAAGAAAACATAGGAGAAACACTTCAGGGAGGAGGACTGTGCAAAGACTTTACAAATATGATGCCAAAAGCACAGGCAACAAAAGAAATACAGACAAACAGGATTATATCAAGCTAAAAAGCTTGATACATCACTCAGCATCAGGGAAATACAAATCAAAACCACACTGAGATATCATCTCATGCCAGTTAGACTGGCCATTATCAAAAAGAGAATAACAAGTGCTGACAAGGATGCAGAGAAAGGGAAACCCTCCTACACTGTTGGTTGGGCTCTAAATTGGTGCTGCCATTATGGAAAACAATATGGGGTTTCCTCAAACAACTACAGACAGAACTGCCATACGATCCAGCAATCCCACTGCTGGGAACCTACCCAAAGGAATGGAAATCATCATGTGAAAGGGATACCAGCACTGCCACGTTTTTTGCAGCTCTACTTACAATAGTCAAGAGTTGGAAACAACCTAAATGTCCATTGTCAGAAGAGTGGATAAGGAAAATGTGGAATATTTACACCATGGAATACTACTCTGCCATAAAAAAGAATGAAATACTGCCATTCTTAGCAACATGGATGAACTTAGAGAAAATTATGTTAAGTGAAATAAGCCAGGCACAGAAAGAGAAATACTGCATGTCCTCACTCACAAACAGGAGCAGAAGGAAGGAAAGAAGGAAAAACATCACAATAATACATTGAACTTTCAAAAGGAGAGAAGACAACTGAGGTTATCAGAGGTGGGAAAGGGGGAGGGAGGTGTAAGGGAGGAATTGGTAAAGGGTCATGAGAAATGATTACATTGCATGATGTTGAATATATTAATTATCCTGATTTGAGCATCACATATTGCATACAGGTATTGATATTCAACTCTGTACCCCATGAATATGTACAATCCAGTATGTCTCAAGAAAAGAAAGAGAGAGAGAGAGAGAGAGAGAGAGAACAGATTTGCATAACTTTTATTGGAGTATATTGCTGTAATTTTTCTACTTTATTATTAGTTATTGTTGTTAATATCCTACCATGCCTAGTTTATAAATCAAATTTTAGCATAGGTATGTAGGTACAGATGCTCCTTAACTCACAATTGGGTTACATTCCAATAAACACATCACAACCCATTGGAAGCCAAAAATATCATGTCAGAAATACATTTAATGCCCCCAATAAGCCCTTGTAAAGCCAAAAAATCATAAATTGAATCATCATAAATCCAGATGCTATTTGACTCTCAATGGGGTTATGTCTGATAAACTCATCGTAAAGTGGAAAATCACGTTGGGGACCATCTGCATAAGAAAAAACATACTATGTAGGGTTTGGTACTTTCTGTGGTTTCTGGCATCCACTGGGGGTCTCGGAACATATCACCCATGGATAAGGGGGGACTACTGTAGTCCAGAGAGATCTATTAATATCATTCAAGGCAACAGGACTAAATCAGCACCAGGAAGACCTTGGTCTGCTCAAAACTTTCACTGTACCAAGTTGTCATCTGGTGCCTTTCTCCCAACCCTACCAAATGAAGCACCTTCTATTTGAATCAATTTGCCCACACAACTTTTTCTGGAGTGGGTATGTGGGGTTGGAGGGTGTGTGGGGTTGGAGTGAAGGAGAAAGCAATAGTTACAAAATTTAAGATATTCAGACCTCTACCTTGTTAGTCCCAGGGCTCAACTATGCCAAGCTACGGGATGGGATTCCAGTTGATGAAAGGGAGGTCATACTATAGCAAGCCAAGCCTGTGACAGCTTCATGTGCATCCTTCCCGCGATGTCTACCCCTTCTCTGAAAGCTTCACCCAGCCTAGATGATCATAGCAGCTGTATAGGACCCAGGAGAGTCAGCATTCCAAGTTGGTAAATAAAACAGGAGGAAAAGAAAGCATGGGAGTAAAATAAAAACAAACAAGCAATGGTGTTGTAGAAACAGTAGGTATTTACTCCAGGCCACCGTAAAACTACAGCACCAAAACTGTTTTGCCAAATCTTCTTTAGATAAGCAGGAGACATGCTTGTCCTTTGCGGCACAATGGAAAAGTTAGAGAGAAGTAAAAATTAGGAAGCTAAAAACAAAAGCATTTTACCGGTTTTGTGTTTGAACCTAGCATGGAGGACATCCTTGATCCCTGGGATACTCCACAAGCGGAAGCCTTTTACCTACTATCCAACAATATAATCTTCAACAAGTCCTTTGTGGGGAAGGGAGAGCGGCCTGAGGTCTGCATGTGTGTTTAATGAAAGGTCAGTATGGCCTTTGGTGTGTAAACAGCCACAGACAGAATAGAATGGAAGAATGCTCTGGGGTTTCTTCTTTTCCCTTTGACTGGGATGTTCAGCACATCCTTGAGGACCATCTGCCAAAGAAATTAATGCAAAGGAAGTTATAAGACTTAGCACATCGATGTCTGTCTTTGCCCTGTGAAAGTCTGTCTGTGAGACAAACATCTCCCTCCTCCTGGCAGTGTTGACAGACCCAAGTCTGAGGAGATGTAAATCTGTCTGACATTCCAATGGCCCATCAAAATTCTTTCCTTATCTTGGAGTCCAGCCAGATATAACTATCTCCATTCCTATCCCTTTCCCAGGAATTCAAATAATATGTCTGTGTGCTCCTATAAAGGGAGTTGGCATTGTCCTCTGCATCCTGCAGGCCTGAAATGTCATTTTTGGGAAAACCAGGAGAGGAATGAAGGCATCCCATATCAACCACTGGTAAATAGGTATATATGCCTCCACTAAAACACGTGACTTAAAACTAAAATCTCCAAAGAATACCATCCTCACTGCTAGAGATAAACTTTTGGTGATAATGTTTGTGAGGGTCTGATTTATACTTATCAAACATCTGAAAGAACAATTCTCTCTTTGCAAATTATTTTATTATGACCTAATTTAAACATTTTTTGTTTAAATTTCTCCCTAACTCCCCGTTCCCCTCCCGCTTTCCCATCTCTGATAGCCTCAGTTCCATTCTCTCCTTTTGAAAGTTCAACAAATCACCGTGATTGCTGTACATTTCTTTCTTTTTTAATTTTTATTTTTTATTCAGCTCCCACTTATGAGTGAGAACATGAGTATTTCTCTTTTTTTGTACCTGGCTTATTTCATTTAACATAATTTTCTCTAAGTTCATCGATGTTAAGTTGTTAGAATTCCTTGTATATTTTGGATATTAATCTCTTCTCGGATGCATAGTTTACAAGTATTTTTTCCTATCCTGTAGGTTGTCTTTTTGCTCTGTTAATTGTTTCTTTTGCTGTGCAGAAGCTTTTTAGTTTAATACAATTCCATTCATTTATTTTTTGTTGTTGTTGCCTGTGCGTTTGGGGTCTTGTTCATGAAGTCTTTCCCTAGTTCTACTTCCTGAAGTGTTCCCCCTATGTTTTCTTTTAGCAGTTTTATAGTTTCAGGTCTTCCTTATAAGTCTTTAAAACATTTTGAGTTAATTTTGGTATATGGCGAGAGATATGGGTCTAGTTTCATTCTTCTACATATGGATGTCCAGTTTCCCCAGCACAATTTATTGAGGAGGCAGTCCTTTCTCCAAGGTACATTCCTGTTGCCCTTGTCAAGTATTCCACTTGGTTGTAAGAACGTGGGTTGATTTCTGGGTTCTCTATTCTGTTCCATTGGTCCATGTGTCTGTTTTTATGCCAGTACCACACAGTTTTGGTTATTTTAGTTCTGTAGTGTAATTTGAAGTCAGGAAGTATAATGCCTCTAGCTTTAGTTTTTTGGCTCAGGATTGCTTTGGCTATTTGTAATCTTTTGTTGTTCAATATGAATGTTAGGATTGTTTTTTTACATTTCTGTGAAGAATATCATTGCTATTTTGACGGGGATTGTATTGACTCTGTAGATTGCTTTGGGTATTATGGACATTTTCACATGTTAATTCTTGTAATCTATGAGCATGGAATGTCTTTCCATCTTTTTGTGTTCTTTTTAATTTCTTTCAACAGTGACTTGTAGTTCTCATTGCAGAGATCTTTCACTTCCTTGGTTAAATTCATTCCTAGTTAGTTAATTTTTTTGGTGACTATTGTAAATGGCTTGCTTTCTTGATTTCTTTTTCTGCCAGTTGACTATTGGAGTATAAAAATGCTAATTTTTGTATGTTCATTTCGTTTCCTGCAACTTTTCTGAAATAGTTTATCAGCTCTAAGAGTTTTTAGGTAGTTTTTATGTTTTTCTCTATATAGGATCATTTCATATGTAAACAGCGATGATTTGACATTGACTTTTCAAATCTGGATGCCCTTTATTTCTTTCAGTTTCCTGATTGCTCTGGCTAGTACTTCCAATACTGTGTTAAATAGGAGTAGGGAGAATGGGCATCCTTGTCTTGTTCCCATTCAGGATGATATTGGTGGTGGTTGTATATGGTTTTTATTATATTAAGATACATTCTTTCTATACCTAATTTGCTGGGAGTCTTTATCATGAAGGGATGTTGAATTTTGTAAAATTCTTTTTCTGCATCTGTCCAGATAATAATATGCTTTTGTCCTTGGTATTGTTGATGTGCTTTCACATTTATTGATTTGCCTATGCTGAACCATCCCTGCACTCCGGGGACAAATCCCACTTGATCATGGTATATAATTTTTTTGACATGTTCCTGTATTCTATTTGCTAATATTTTGTTGAAGATTTTTGCATCCATGTTCATCAAAGATATTGGCCTGTGGGTTTTGTTGTTGTTGTTGTTGTATTTTTGTCTGGTTTTGGAATCAGGGTGATGCTGGCCTCATAGAATGATTTTGGGAAAATGGCCCTTGTTTCCATTTTTTGGAATAGTTTGAAGAGAATTGGTATTAATTCCTCTTTAAAGGTGTGGTGAATTCCTCAGTAAAGCCATCTGGTCCTTGGTTTTTCTTTTTTGGGAGACTGATGATTACTCTTTCAATTGCATTTCTTGCTATTGGTCTGTTCAGGTTTTCTATGTCTTCTTGGTTCACTCTTGGTAGTTTGTATGTGTCCAAAAATTTATTCATTTCCTCTAGGTTTTCAAATTTGTTGATGTATAGTTGTTTATAATAGTCTCTAATGATTCTTTGTATTTCTGTGGTATCAGTTCCAATGTCTTCTTTTTCACTTCTGATTTTTGTTACTTGGGTCTTCTCTCTTCTTTTTTTAGTTAGCCAAGTTAATGGTTTTTCCATGTTGTTTATCTTCTCAAAAAACCAATTTTTTGTTTTATTGATCTTTAGAATCATTTTTTGATCTCTATTTCATTTAGTTCTGCTCTGATCTTAATTCTTTCCATCTACTAATTTGGGGATTGGATTGTTCTTGATTTTCTAATTATTTGAAGTGTAGCATTAGGTTGTTTATTTGAAATCTTTTTATTCTTCTGATGTAAGCACATATTGCAATAAACTTCCCTAATAGTACTGCTTTTGCTGTACCCCATAGGTTTAGGTATGGAGTGTCTATATTTTCATTAGTTTCAAGAAAGTTTTTGCTTTCTGTTTAATTTCTTCTTGGATCTATAGATCATTCAGGAGCATGTCACTTAATTTCCATGTTTTTATATAGTTTCCAGAGTTTTGCTTTTTATTGATTTCTAGTTTTTATCCATTGTGGTCTGAAAAGATACTAGAAATGATTCTGATTTTTAAAAATTTGTTGAGACTTGGTTTGTGACCTAACATGTGGTCTATCCTTGAGAATGTTCCATGTGCTGACGAGAAGAATGTATATTCTCTAGTTGTTTGATGAAATGTTTTGTAGATATCTGCCACATCCAATTGGTCTAAACTGTAGTTTAAATTCTGTTTCTCTATTGATTTGTTGCCTAGATGATCTATCTAGTGTTGGGAGAGGAGTGTTCAAGTCCCCTACTATTATCATATTGTGGTCTATCTCTTTCTTTGGGACTAACAATGTTTTCTTCATATATCTGGGTGCTCCAGTGTTGGGTGCATATTTATTTATGATTACTATGTCTTATTGGTGGATAGTTCTCTTTATCATTATATAGTGACCTTCTTTGTCTCTTTTTATGGTTTTTGGTTTAAATTCTATTTTATCCAATATAAGAATAGCTACTCCTGCTCATTTTTGTTTCCATTTTTGTGGTGTATCTTTCCCATCCCTTCACTATTAGTCTGTGTTTTTCTTTACAGGTGAGGTTAGTCTACTGTAGATAGCATATAGTTGGGTCTAGCTTTTTAATCCAATCAGTAAGTCTGTGTCTTTTGAGTGAGGAGTTTAATCCATTTACATTTAAGATTGTTACTGAAAGGTATTGTCTTAATCCTGGCATTTTATTTTCATTTGGATGTTTTAAATACCTTTCTTCCTCTTTTTTTGTTTCTCTTTAATGTTTCTTGGTTTTTTGAGGTGGTAAGATTTAGTTTCCTTCTCTTTCTCATTTGCATTTTTTTTTCTAGCAGTGGCTTTTGTTCTTTCTTCTATAATCATGATAGTGATTGTCATTTTTCAGATTTCAGATGCAGGACTCCCTTGAGATTTCTTGAAGGGCTGCTTGTGTGGTGGTAAACTCCTGCAGTTTTTTTTTGTCTTGGAAATATACTATTTCTCTCTCACTTCTGAAGGATAGTTTTACTGGGTATAGTATTCTTTGCTGGCACTTTTTTTTTTTTTTAGTATTTTGTATATATCATCCTATTTTCTTCTGACCTATAAAGTTTCTGCTGAGAAGTCTGCTGTTAGTGTGATGGAAGCTCCCTTATAGGTGACTTGACTCTTTTCTCTTGCTGTTTTTTAGGTTTCTCTCTTTGTCTTTTAGCTTCGCCTGTTTGACTATCATGTGTCTTAGAGAGGATCTTTTTGGATTGAATTTTTTTGAGGATTTTGAGCCCCCTGGATCTGAAGATCTGTGTCTCTCCCTATACCTTATTATTTTGTTGAATTGTTTTTTCAATGCCTTTTCCTTTCTCCTCCCCTTCTGGAAAATCATGATTTGAATGTTTGTGCACTTTAGGTTGTCTGCTGGCTCTCTTAGATTTTCTTCATTTTTAAAAAATTATTTTTTCTTTTTTTTGTCAGTCTCAGTTATTTTGAAAATACTGACTTTGAGATCAGAAATTCTTTTTTCTGCTTGCTTTAGCCTGCTTCTTAAGCTCTTGGTTGTGATTTTTATTTCATTGAATGACTCCTTCAGTTTCCATGAATTCTACTACATTCTTTTTGAAGGTATTAATCTCTTTGTAAATTTCCCCCTCCATATATAGATTTTTTTTCTCACTTCATTATGCTGTCTAACTGAGTCTTCTCATATCTCATTGGTCTTCCTTGAGATTGTTGTTTGGAATTCCTTTGAAGTCATTTGAAGGAATTCCTGCTCTATAGGGTCTGATATTTAAAAATTATTGTATTCTTTTGGTGGTGTCATATTTCTTGTTTTTTGTATTACTAGTGTCTCTACATTGATGTTTGGTCATCTGGTAGAGCTTTGCTTCATCTATTACTCTGGAATGGGCTTTGAGGAGAGAGACTTCTTGTTTTTTTTCTGGTCTCCACTCATTACTCTCCATGTGTCAATGCAGTCAAGTTGGCGGCAGGCTACCTGCATGGTGACTGTGGCTTCTACGGTGGCAGCAGCCACCCTTGCAGCAGCAGTGGCTGTGATGGACCACCCACACAGAAATAGTGTTTTTGGCACGCTCCTGCCTTCTGCTGGGGGGATGGCTTAGGACCCCATGCATTCCCTTGCCTTCTGCCAGTTGTTGGGGGCTGCCCAAGACTCCTGCCTAAGACCCTGTGTGTGTTCCTGCCTTTTGCCTGGCAGTGGGGGCTGTCCACAGCTCCTGCCTAAGACCCTATGCATACTCATGCCTTCTGAAACAGCATTTCTATGGCATTCAGTTCCATGGGGCAGCTGGCCAGTGAGATAAATTCTCTATTCCAAATGACTCTGCACAAACAAACAGGATTAATATTTCAAATTTTCCACAAAATCACCCTAGAAAAAAAAAGAAACGCAACAGTTCTCTTGATTCCTCATCCAGTGAAGACTTTCTAAGGAGTTCCAGTTGCTAGCCATCTGCTGGGCTAAAAAAAATGTGTCCCTCTTTACTCTGTGACTTTCTGTGTATTTGATTTCTTGACCTTGAGCTCATGTAAAGCTGAGGGATCCTAAAAAGAAAAGATGACATCTTATTTTCATTTTTTATTTCTGTTGCCATACAAACCCCTACAGTTTCTGAAATTATGTCAGGAAACCTATATCTCACTTTTATTCTCCTCACAGTGAAGTTCAGAAAGGAGAAGAGTCTCCCCTCTTGATTGCTGACTGCTCCAGCTGGAGTTGTTTCTTAATATACCTCACCTCAAGTTTTGACCTTAAGGAAGCTCTCCCTTGAGTTGTCAGCACACAGAAATGGCTGTTTTCAAAGCACCGCAATTATAGTAAAGAAACTTTTGCCTACTGAGATGCTGTGACACACAGAGCTAGTAAATTCTCTACCCACATTTTTCAGTGGATGCTTTCAGTT
This sequence comes from Galeopterus variegatus, assembly GCF_000696425.1. Lineage (NCBI taxonomy): Eukaryota > Metazoa > Chordata > Mammalia > Dermoptera > Cynocephalidae > Galeopterus > Galeopterus variegatus. The sequence continues at coordinate 103,518 of NW_007728363.1, forward strand.
GGAAGTAAGCATTGGTAACTGTATCTCAGAGTATAACTCATTTGAGTGCTTATAGACACACTCCTGAAAATAAGAGACTATAGTGAAAGTACATTGTCAGCCCAAACTCAATGATGTAAGGAGAGATACAGGAAAAATTAAGCATGTTTTAGAGAGACAGTCAGAATTGGTGAGAATCCATGTTTTTAACTATGCTAAAGAAAACTGGGAATATCTAACTGGACTTCTGAAATTAAGCCAAAGAGGAGTCACAAGAGATGGGATCACACTCCAGTGCTCTAGCATCAGAGCTGAGAAACTTGCACTGAAGGAAGCATCCAAGAAAGCATAGAAAGACAAGCATCTTTCTTTAATCTCATAAAGCAGGTAACAAGAGTCACAAGCAGTACTTATTTACAGTGTAACATGGCTAAAAATACACATTCGAACAGAGCAAAACATCCTATCTTCCAACAATCCTCCTAACCCAGACAATGGGTCACATATGTTCACCAAGACTTAAATAAGGCCTTCCTCATGTTGACAAAATGAAATGTTCCACATTTTATTCCTTTGCCTTTGAAAGGTTCTCTGTAAGCAGTTTTAGTCCTTCCCCTGTCCCACTCCAATAAACCTAAATAAAGCCATCCCAATACACCTAAATAAAGTATCTGGGATTTTAAACTATTACTCATTGGAATAAGAATGATCTTCTGTCATTCAAAATCCTGAGCAAGTTCTTCATATTAATGTTTGTTAACAGTTCATTAGAAAGTCTTGTGCAAAAATGAGGCTGGCTGAGAGCATCTTCTCACTGGGAATGAGTTATAATAAAAAATACAGGTTTTAAGTAATTTTCAGTTTCTCAAAAGTGACCTGGATTGAGGAGTTGGGTTTTGTTTGTTTTCAGACTCAGGAGAAAGCCTTCAGGCCTTGGACTCTTGTAATTAAAATCAGATCCCACTCCAAACAAATCGTTTCTTCTGATTTGCTGTTTTCAGACTTGGAGTATAATTTTCCCTCATCAGGGTCTGAACTTCAGAAGCCTGACCTGCAAGCAGCTTTCAGTCCATGAGCAAAGTGAAGAGCAGGCCTCTGTTTTTCACTGAGAAATTCAATGATGTGGAGAAACTGGCAGATCTACAGAGAATAGCCCAGTGGGTACATTCTAAACAGACTGGGCTATTTACTTTCAGTTCTGGAACTCTTGAGCACAGAGGTAAACTGCTTAACTGTGTTTGCCTGCTCAGAATGCCATGGGCAGGAGAAACTGATTAAGAGGCAAAGAGACAAGCATCTGATAAACATGCTTCACCCACAAATCACATGTCTGCCTATCTGCTGCTAAACACAAGGTTGGCATCTCTCTTCTCTCTCTCTCTCTCTCCACTTTCTCTCTCTTTAGTGCAATACCCTCATTTATAACAGGGCCAAATTTTTGGCTTATTCTTAATTCAGAGTAGGCAGATACTAGACAGCTCATAAGAAAGGAACATTAACCCCTTAATATTGAATTTCCTGACATTTGATTTATGCTACCATGCCAATGTTAACTCTACTTAATTTAATTGCTTTGGTTTACGTTGTTTTGAAAAGCACAAAGGAGGAAGGTTATTAGTGCATAAATGCCCCAGGGTTTGGAACTGAAAGAGCACTTTTTCTTTACTCCCTGTATTATGATATTAGAAAATGCTTCCTGAGAGTAAAAGATGGGCACAGTCAATCTATAAAATGAATTGAGTAATTGGTTGGTTGTAAAACACCATGATGAACTTGAAAATATGGCCCTGCATATTTTCAGTGCTTGTGTCTGCTTTAACATTGATGCAATTGGGGGAGAACACAACTGCGTCATGGCATAATGCTTGCCACAGGATAAAGCAGGGCCAGGTAGAGGAACAGACCAGAATCAATCACCAGAGAGCAAATCTTGCACTCTGAGATTAGAAGGAATTCAGATCATCTCAGGTCCGGGTGTATTTAAAGGAAGGGAGAATCTGGGTTCTAAGAAGACAAGAGAAGGTGTGCAAACATCTTAGCTAGTTTGGGTCCTGGAGTAAAATGCTTCTTTGATGTGTTTCTAGGTTGGGGTAAGTGGAACTGTGTTCTAATTTTCAGGAAAGAGGGTTTAGGACCCCTTACTTTCCCTCCAATGGGACAGCACAGAGCTTCCAACACTTCTCAGTACCAGTTCTTTCACAAGGTTCTCATCTCCATTGTGCCATAGGGCCAGGGCTGCCTCGTTACACTAACTACAGGCACCATTCCTAGCGAAGTCTATGAAGTCTATGAATGCAGCCCCTCAGAAGCTCAACAATGTGAATTGAGCTCCTGGAGCCTCGGAGTCCCACTTTAGAAAGCTATGTAAGTCCAGGGTGACCCAGATCCACCCATAATGTGCTTTGTTTCCCAGCAAAACCTTCGACTTCAGGGTACTGGCACTACCAAGCACTGCTGGACCACGATTCTCCCCAGAGACCTCAACTGCCTTCTTCCAGTTCATGGGGAATCACAGGAGGGGAAGCAACCCTGTTTATCTCCCCCCCCCCCCACAAAATCATCAGGAAGTCAATCAAGTATCTTAATCATCCACTCTGGCTTCCCCAGGGTTGCCTCAGATACTTCGAATGACTCAGAAGGAACTCTGGGAAGTACTGTATGGCATTGCCCTCTGCCCTCAAGACAGTATATAAATAGAGCCACATGAAAGCGTGTCATATTTAAAGGCTTTAGGAAAGATTTCACAACCTTACTCAGAAAACTGTTCCCAAAGTTCAATAGTCATCACTCTACTACCTAAATTTCTAATGTTGTGACGTAGGCCCGTTTGCTCCTTTACTGGTCTAGCCAGGGATAATCTTCTATGTAAGAAATGTAGCACATTAAAAAGAACAACAAACAGAATTTATTTATAAAAATTAACATTGACTTTCAAATCCTCCTAGGAATCTGTACTTTTATTTCTAATGAGGTAGCCCAGTGTCTAATACATATTAGATATTTTATAATGTTTTTAGAATGAATGGATTGTTCAAACATTTAAAAAACTTGCTAGGCATCTCTTCATGATAAACTCTCTCAAAAAAAGAGGTATAGAAGGAAAGTATCTCAACACAGTAAAAGCCATAAATGGCAAATTCACTGCCAACATCATCCTGAATGGGGAAAAGCTGAAAGCTTTTGCTCTAAGAACAGGAACACAACAAGGATGCCCACTCTCACCTCTTCTATTCAACATAGTATTGGAAGTATAAGCCAGAGCAATCGGGCAAGAGAAAGATATAAAGGACATCCAATTTGGAAAAGACAAAAGTTTCAAATTGTTCCTGTACACAAATGACATGATCCTAAACAGAGAAAAACCTAAAAACTCTACCAAGAGCTGATAAACAAATTCAGTAAAATGGTAGGATACAAAATCAATACACAAAAATCCACAGAGTTTTTATAAACCAGTAACAAACTAGCAGAAAAATAAATCAAGAAATTTAGCCCATTTAAAACAGCTACTAAAATAACAAAATACCTAGGAATCAATCTAACCAAGGAGGTGAAAGATCTCTACAATGAGAACTACCTCACTGTTGAAAGAAATTGAAGAGGACACCAAAAGATGGAAAGACATTACATGTTCATGTATTGGAAAAATTAACATTCTTAAAATGTCCATACTACCCAAACCTATCTACAGATTCAATACAATACCCATCAAAATACCAATGATATTATTCAAAGAAATAGAAAACAATCCTAATATTCATATGGAACAAAAAAAGACTACAAATACCCAAAGCAATCCTGAGCCAAAAAAAGTAAAGCCAGAGGCATTACGATACCTGACTTCAAATTATACTACAAAGCTAAAGTAACAAAAACAGTATGGTACTGGCAATAAAAACAGATACTTGGACCAATGGAACAGAATAGAGAACACAGAAATCAACCCGTGTACTTACAGCCAACTGATCTGTGACAAATGCACCAAGAATATACATTGGGGAAAAGACAGTCTCTTCAGCATATGGTGCTGGGAAAACTGGACACATGTAGAAGAATGAAACTAGATCCATATATCTCATCATATATCAAAATCAACTGAAAATGGACTAAAGACTTAAATATAATACCTGAAACTATAAAATTCCCAAAACAAAACATAGGGGTAACACTTCAGCATGAAGGACTGGGCAAAGACTTTATGAATAAGATCTTAAAAGCATAGACAACAAAAGAAAAAATAACCAGATTATATAAACTAAAAAGCTTCTGCACAGGAAAGGAAACGATCAACAGAGTGAAAAGACAACGTAGAGAATGGGAAAAAATATTCGCAAACTATACATCCAACAAGGGATTCATATCTAGAATATACAAGGAACTCAAACAACATAACAGTAAGAAAACAAATAATCTGATTAAAAAACGGGCAAAGGAGCTGAATAGACATTTCTCAAAAGAAGACATACAAATGGCCAACAAGTATATGAAAAAATGCTCAATATCATTAATCATCAGGGAAATGCAAATGAAAACCACACTGACATATTATCTCATGCCAGTTAGACTGGCTATTATCAAAAGGACAGAGAATAACAAATTCTGGCAAGGATGCAGAGAAACGGAAACCCTTACACACTGTTGGTGGGACTGTAAATTAGTACAGCCGTATGGAAAACAGTATGGAGCTTTCTCAAACAACTACAGATTGAACTACCATGCAATCCAGCAATCCCACTGCTGGGTATATATATACGAAGGAATAGAAATTACCATGTCAAAGGGATAACTGCACTCCCATGTTCATCACGGCTCTGATTACGATAGTTAAGAGTCAGAACCAACCTAAATGTCCATCGACAGATGACTAGATAAGGAAAATATGGTATATATACACAATGGAATACCACTCTGTCATGAAAAGGAATGAAATTCTGCCATTCACAGCAACATGGATGAGTTTGGAGAAAATTATTTTAAGTAAAACAAGCCAGGCCCAGAAAGAGAAATACCACATGTAGTCACTCATAAGTGGGAGCTAAAAATAAATAAATAAATGAAAGAAAGAAAGAAAGAAAGAACACTCACAGCAATACATTTTCAGAAGGAAAGAACAAAATTGTGGTTACTAGAGGTGGGAGAGGGGAGGTGGGAGAGGGGATAGCATGAAATTGGTTAATGGACACAAGGAATTTACATTTTGTAATGATGAACATGCTATTATCCTGATTTCATCATCAACATTTTACACAGGTATTGATATTCAACCCTGTACCCTACAAATGTCTAATCAATTATGTTTCAATAAAAAAATAAAACAATAACAAAAATAATATATAAGAACTTGTTACGAAGATTCTCCCACCCCCCAACCCCACCCCAAAGTGGTAGAAATAGGAAGAACAGGTTGAAGCTACAAAGAGACAGGCCTGTATCTGAACTAGTCAGAGGTGTCCAAAGATGGACTAGGCTGCATCAGGGGATGAGTTCCATGTCACTATTGGGATATTCAAACTGGTCAACTAGAAGCTGTTAGAGGTATCTGGGAATTGGAAGGGTGGTAGGCTAGTTGATCTTCCAAGAACCTTGAACCAGAATACAAGGCCAAGAGTATCTATCTTCAAAGAGGTGCAATCAAGGTTTTCCAGGTCACCAGAGAAGAGAGCAATCACATCCAGCTATGGTGGTAGTACTCAACCTTGTCTGTACATCATAACCATGGAAGCTTTTAAAAATACAGAGGTCTGGATTCCACCTCCAAGGGCTCTGATTTAAATGATCATGGGTGTAAACTGGGCAAAAGGACTTTTAACAGCTCCCCAACTGCAGCCAAGTATAAGAAGCACTGAATTGGAAGAACCTGAGGGAACTTCATTAAAGAAGGAGAAATTATGCCTAGGCCTTAAAGGTTGGACAAGATTTGAATAAATGGAGAGAAAACAGAGGCATTCTTGACATAACCTGATATGTGCTTGATAAACATATATACAACATCTATAAATGAAATAAAAAAGATTAATTTACTAATTTTTTAAATAGTTTATGGGCATGTGTTCTTAGATATAAATCCCAAGTAGATTTCTTTCATTTATTCAATAAATATTTCCCATATTTTACTCACTCACAGTTACTTTTAGCTCCAGCCCAGCGATATCTAGAGTAGAAGAGGATACACAAAAAGGTGTGTGGCCATGTTAAAAAAATAAAATAAAACAAAAAAGAACAAGGTCAATTCAATTATAAGGGGTAGTGAAAATCTTTTTAATGGACCCAAAGTAGATGGCATTTAAACTTTGACAGTTAAAAATATTAATATCCACAAAAGTTTATTTTTCAATCGATTCGATAGTAACTGCTAAGTTAAGCCACCAAACCAAGCACTCAGTAATCAGTATGGTACCTAGTTTGGTTTTATATCCATCTCCTTCTCTCTAAAAGATGTGCTGAATCAAATATTTCTCTCCCAACTTTCCATGTATAGTGTCTGCTTACTAACACACCATAATTAGGGAGTGAATGGGTGATAAAGCAAACTGCATTAGCCATTAGAAGAGTTATGTCACATGGATGTAATCATTCTTGGTTAAAAAAAAAAAGCATTGCACAGGAGTTGCAAAATATTCTCTTCAAGTGATAGATAATAAAATCAAATGGGCATGATTAATGTTAGTACAGTGAAATTGGCAGTGGTGCTTTGGGTTATAATATTTTTCTTGTCTGCATAAATCTGTTGAATAAAAGTTGTAGAGAAAGAGAAGCTATATATATTCAGGAAATGAGGTAAGTCCAATTCTAAACATAGTGCTGTGTTTCTGCACGTGAAATAGAATAAATACACACTCTGGTACTCTATCATAAAATAGAAAACTCTGATGCACTTCCATTTAAGGAAATTGGAATGGCAATAGAGCTTGAAGCAGATGCTATGGACACCCCAACCCCCAGCCTCTGAGTTACCTGCAGCCTAGGTGAACAAAGCCTGTACATGTCCCTATTTTCTGATTTTCTGCCTGAGGGCTTTCTCCAGCACTAGGGCTTAGAAAGTCTGCTGGGAAGGCACCATGAAAATGCCAGGGATTTGATGCCCCCAAGATAACTTTCAGCCAACAAGGACAGGAGTCAATGAATAATCATCCCAGCCTTCCCATCCTTCAGTGGGACAATTCTGAGGCATGTTCTACAAAGTTTCTCAAAAAAAATCCCCAGCAGGTCTAAGCCCACAGTAATTTCTTAATGCATGTTTTATTGTTTTGGGTTTTTTTTGTTTGTTTTCCCTTCCCTCTCCATTTTTACTTCACTTTTGCTTTCTAGAATCACCTATCAAATAAACTACTCGCACCCAATTCTTTATTACAGGGTCTGCTTTTGAAGAACCAAACTAAACCAGAACATCTAATCTTTTTTTTTTTTTTTTTTTTTTTTTTTTTTTT